>NC_136485.1:116923247-117063247 GCF_053919585.1 Euprymna scolopes | reverse complement strand
AGTAACCTTTTTTAAATTCATGAATTCATGTAAACAAACGAGAGGTTTAACATCCTTCATATCAAAAGGGTGGAATCCGATGAGAAAAATTGAAAAGAAAAAAAAAACAGTGTGCATACGTGCTTATCGTTATTTGTTGTTAATTAATAAATTTCGCCGATATTGTCGGTATGTATCAAGTGTTTTCTCGAAAGCGGAGATCCTAAACTAGACTTTAAAACCAGAACCAGAGAAAATATATGTTTTAATCACGCACAAACATACATTCGGCAAGGAAAATATTTTTAAATCATATAAATTGATTATTTAAAAAAATATTTCGTTCAAACAATTGTCTTATCGTCATTTGTTGTGATTGATAAATCTCACCAATATCGTCTGTATTTATAAAGTGTTTGCGCGACACGGGAGCTCCTAAACCGGACTTTTAAACATAACGTAAGACCAGTTTAAACACCAAAGCAAGCAAGCAAGTACGACGATTTTAATGTAATAATAAACGCGTAATTGGAATTTCGACTTTAGATACGAAATCTCTATTAGCATCTAAAAGTAATGGAGATATACGAGGTGCCTTAAATAAGCTTCAAAACGTTTTTCTTATTGGCACATTTATTGATACTATACACATGCACCTCTACTCCCCTTCAAAGTAATCTCCGGCTGCAATACGCTGGTACGGTTCCAACAACTTCTGGAGGACACTATGGAAGTCCTCTGTTGTGCGGGTGTTAATGACCTTCGTCACAGTCTCATTAATTTCCTTGCTTTTCTTTTAACGACAGCGTAAGCCTTAAGATTAAAAAATAACAAGAAGTTACAAGGGGAAAAATAGTGAGGATGGGAAAATGTATTAATGCCCATATTTGTCACATAATCTGTGACAAAGGTGGAGTTGTAAGCTGGTGCATTGTCTTAGTGGAAATGCTACTAACTCGCATTTGAAGAGTGATGTTTTTTTCTGACTAAATCACTCTCTGAACTACCGTTAAATCTGTACATAATATTCCTTGTTGAGTGTATTTGTAGATCACGCTTGTGCGGTCAAATAAAGGATTCATCATAATTTCTGTGTTGATTTGCTCTGTCTGGTATTCTTGGGCCTAGGAAAGCCAGCATGTGTCATCTTCAGCTCTGTCCTTTGGTCTCTGGGTCATAGCAGTTGTTTCAGCTTTCAGCGCAGGTCACCGGAGCTTTAAGAACAGCGGTATCTAAATTAATCAGCTCAAAAATCTTCCTGCTGTTATGGCAACGCCTTTCTTTCTGATCTCTGAACACCCTTGGGACAAACTACGCGCAAATTTCTCGCATATTCAGCTCCTCGCAAACAACTGTGTGTACACTTTCCACAGTGACATAAAACTGTGCACCTATTGTCTGCATTGACTCACGGCGCTTCTCATACATGAAATTTTTTATTTGGCTAATCAACTGTACAATTCTGATTTCTATAATCCTCGCACGCCTCCCCTTGTTCCCTGCATACTCTCTGCCTTCCCTAGTCTTTAGATTATTAATAGAGATATTAGTAAAATTTCATCTTTAGATGCACAGTAGAACATTAATATTAGTAATGCACAGCATACAATATAAGTAATAGAAGTATTGGGAAGTTCTGGCCCCGGAAAAAAATAATAAAATATTTATTTTCGAAGAAATAAAAGAACTATATTAATAATTTGATCATAAAACAAGTTTGATATCAGACAGCTATAAAATAATAAGTAAGAATATATGTCGTGTATTGCATAAGAGCGTGGTTTTAAATTATTTTTTCCATTCAGTAATTTAGAATTTATCTCTATTTAATCTAAAATAACGTATCTCATTCAGTAGGAGTAATATCGGAAAGACAGTTTTGTTGATGTTTATCATAAAATCATGAGTTTGCTGATATTCCTTTTTCCTTTTTTTCATGTTGTAATTGTGGTCTTCAATTTGTAATTCAAATGTGACATGGACAATATATTTAAATGAAACATTTTAGATTCTTTAGAATTTGATAAAATACAGATGTAGACTTTCAGTTTCATGGAAGACTATTTTTAAGAAGGTGAGAGTACAGAATGGTTACAAAACATTATACATTATCCATGTTAAAATGGGTTCATATGCATCATAACGAAATAAGAGTGATTGATTGTCGTAATGTCATAGCAACATAAAGTAATTATAAATGCCCAGCAAAATTTTTTAAAGAAATGCATTCATGTATATTACCAAATACTTGTAACGATAGCCAAATCTTTTAGGTTGTTTTGAAGCATTTTTGGAGCCTAATAATGTAGACTTATTGAAATCTCATTCATGCCCCATTATTATATGCTCATTGTGACAAACACCTTCAAACTTCTAATATTTTAAACCCGTCACCGGAATTTATATATATGAATAATTGTGTAAAAAATGACGGGATACTAAAAAATCTTACTGTGTTGGTCTATCAAATGACGCGAGTATTACATCTCACCATATTATATTATTTCAATAATTGCTTTGTTATATGAAATAGCAAAAGCAATTTTATGGAATATTATTGAATGGATGTGAAATCTGCCGAAACGAATTGTTAAATAAAATATTTTCATAAGGGTCCACAGTCTGCTGAATATAATATTCAAATATATTTATAGTTTTATTGAAGAAACGTGCATGAGAACCCATAGAATTCTTTCAAATAAATATGTATATGTATTTGTTTCGTAATTCTTTCATTCGCAAAAGTTTTTAATAGCAATAAAATTTATTCCATGAATTCAATAATCGTACCAGTTCTATTTATCCATATACGCAAAACCGTTTTTCAATACATCAATCGATGGAAGACTAAAATAAAATATAATATATTGCTTCTGTTACAAAAATCGATTATGGAATGAGTAAATGCTGGTTTTCTTATAAAATTGCCAATTTTAATTTAAAGAAATTTTATACAGCCATCGGTGTGCTTGAATAAGAAACTGCATATCTATCTAGAAAATTTGTTAGGAGTAAACTTCTTATCGCTAAAGCCTATGAAACTACTTACTGCAGTTTTAAATCTGGTAAAATATTATACTCATTAACCGTCTGCATTAATCAACAAATATTGATATTTTATTTTATTATGTCAATTATGTAATTATATTCTCAATAATTAAACTGAGATTTCCTCCATTTATATAACAATTATCTGAGAAATAAGATAAAAGTAAATTTCTCGTCATCATAATGCATTAATCTTATTCCCTCGTTGACATTGCTTTTTCCGATGGTTATACAGTCAGAAATGTGTCTCTAATATGGAAGTACGTTTGCGTCACCATCTTTAATGAAGATCATTTTTGTGAAACAGCCACGTATTCAGTTCTTGTGGTTAATCACTAGATCACTGTCACCTAGCAGTGAAAGAGTTATAATAAATTACGTAAGAACCTCCAAAAAACTCATTGCAATAGAGCTGATTTTACGAAATTCTTGTCATAACATCAAATGTTAAAAGATAACGATTATAAATCCCACACTAAGTACACAAATTCTGTGAAATTAATTAAACATTCTAAACATATTACATATTCTAAAAAAATTACATATTCTAAAACTATTACATATTCTAAAAAAAATTACATATTCTAAAACTATTACATATTCTACAAAAAATTACATATTCTAAAACAATTATATATTCTAAAAATTGCATATTCTAAAAACATTACATATTCTAAAAAATTACATATTCTAAAAAAATACATATTCTAAAAAATTACATATTCTAAAAAAATACACAATCTAAAAAAATTACATATTCTAAAAACATTACATATTCTAAAAAATACAAAAAAGTTACCATTTTACAATCAAAATATTCAATATTTGCATGAAATTTTGTTCATAGTCATTACACACTATTATTTAAGTCGTGCACTCTTTCGATAAAGCATGTTTAAGCTACATGGTGTAATGAAGTAAATGTAATAATAAAAACGGGGAAAATGTTAGAACAATTTCGAAAAAAAAACGAAGCCTTAAAGAGATTCTATCCACATTACTAACGCCCCCATAGCAAAGTTAAAGGTTAAAGTGTTGCTTAATTAAAATCGTCCTGAAGTAGTTTACGGTTAGCAAGATGTATGTTACGTAATTCTTTCTTGGAATTCAATCTATTCTGAAAAATCTTGAGCATAAAACTGACAATTTTATACATATTTCCGGTTCAAAATCCTATAACATTTATTCATCAAAAGTGAATGGGGTAACTATTCAAGATTTCGGAGAATTAATTTTGATTTTAAATGTTCATAAATGGTACAAAACTTTTGGGGCAAAATTATTTTCTTCTAGACATATATCTTCATCAATGTCACTATTAATTACTGACACAATAATTATTTATATCAATACAATGACATATTAACAACGTATAAATCCGAAACGCCGTCAAATAATATTATATAATATATACCAGGTTTACAAAAACTTAATGCGGTTTTTAACTTTTAAATTCAGATGAACATATCCCGTCTCAAACAAAAAAATAATTGATCGAAATAAGCTCCATCAAAGTTCAACACAATTTTGCCAACGCAAAACAAGTGTATGTCAGCAAGAACGTAAAAATCTTGCGTTCTGATGGCGCTATAGTCACTAAAGTTGTTTTTAATATCATTTGGGAGTTTTAACCATTACACACGAAGACAGTTTTCCAGATGCTTAAAAAAATGGTAGTCGGTAAGTGAGAAGTCTTGAGAATAAGACGGGTATTGCAGTTTCGTACGGAAATTCGTCCAACTTCGTCTTCTGCAGGATCGGTTTAGCAATGTGCGGTCGGATATTCTCGTGAAGGAGATTTAGAAATGTTCTTTTAAGTAATGCTGGGTGTTCTTGCCGAAGTTTCTGATGCATTTTACCCTTTTGTTGAGAGTACCTCTCCGCCGTAATAGTTTTGCCTGTATTGATAAAACCTGTAATGGATGAGACAGGTCGCAGATAATTAAACAGTTAGAATGACCTGCTTTTAGTGAAGATATAATGTCGCAATGTATTTCTATGCAAATAAATGAAATTCATAAAATTAATACAGGGATAAATATATAACGCGACCATACTTACTTCAATTAATAATATCATGTATGCTGTTCTCGTAAATAGATATAAATTATATGTGAAGTTTAATTTGACACCTCCAAGGCATTAAATGTTTATACGATCGTTGCCATTATTTTAGATACGCTTTCTGAAGTACAGTGTTTATTATTAGAGCTACTTAAATTTCCATGAAAAAGAAGATACTTATTAAGAAAATAGAAATATATCTGAAGGGCTATTTTTATCAGCTCGTGTACTCCTCTGTTATACGGTTTGAAATATGTTATATGAAAGGGCAAATGCATATTTTTTTGTAAAAGTTTATATATATATATATATATATATATATATATATATATATGTACATGTGTATATATGCATATGTCTATATATGTATATATGTATATATGTATGTAGATGTGTCTGTATCTTTCGCTAAGACATTGAAATTCAAAGCGAATAAGAATATACTGTTTTAAAAGCAGGGATTCGAGCGCATATTATATATAATTTTGAACAATATATTTATTTTTCTACCTTAAAGAACCCAGAAACCCATGAGGTGGGGTCACGTAAAATTATTTTTTCATAAAAGATTTCAACATCTACGCATGCATAAACAAATTCACCTCTCGGATACGTTAACTGCAATTATTTGCAACATCATAGTATAAATGTCGGCGTGATCTAATGGGTTAGGACATTGATTGGGAAATCTTTATTTTTCTCCGTACGCATTCAGGCTTACTTTACAGCGGACGTTTCGTTTTACTTATTTTTAACATATTTTTGAAAACGTTTATTTCGGTAAGGTCATACGTTAAAACATGGATAAAATGATGTTACTACGCCGTAGACTTTTTGAATTTTGCAGAAACATTAAATATGATATGAGTAAAAAAGTAACATAACGTATTTTCTGGGAGAACTTCGGTTGACCCCCCAGGCATGCCTTTCGAGTTAAAATTACTAAAATTGACACTTTTGTGTTTATTAAAACAATTGATGTCTTGGATTTTTAGAAAACTTTCTGAAACGTTGTAAATAACTGATTTCCATATAATTTTGTTTCTCAATACTTCACGATAACTCTTGGATGTGTGCCAGGGTCTCTTTAGGGCTAATAAAAACACTCAATTTTGGGGGCTATTTGACCATATGCCCAAACATTTTTCTATTTAGCAGTTTTGCGTGGTGCTGAACACAAATATAAATATGTTCAGGCCTTGGTGACTTTGGGTTCTACATGGGGGTGTGGAATGATAGACTTAGTCATTGCTCTTGCATGGTGCAGACCTCAAATTGACATATGTTTAGGCCTAAAACAGTTTGTTTATTTTCACTAGGATCTGACGGATTGCAAAACGTTTAGCAAACATATGAAACCAAGACAATTACGATAGTTCACAGAACTAAATAGAAAAATCTGCCCAATCACAAGTTGTTAACTCATTAATCTTATGCCATTAAGGTGAAGAATTCCGACTTCTCTCATTTTTAAATAACTTGCACGAAAACGAAATTATGTCGTCTCGTTGAATGAAAAGAACATTTTTATAAAAAAATCTTGAAATGAGTGACATTAGTTTTATTGATCGGAAAATATTTACTTGACAATTAATAAGAAATCAGACACACTTTTTTGATATTTAAAGAAATGAATTGGTATAATTAAAACAAAGAGGAGATATATGCACTTTATGTATTAAAGACTAGGTTGTTGACAATAACATATTATTTAGCAGAAATGTTATTTTTAATAGTATCCAACCTGAAATATGTGTATTCTTCTATTGACGTGTGCCAGTGTGTTATTTCGGTAGACTAAAATGCTGGTTTTCTTATACATGATTGACTGTGTTATCTACAGTTTCAAAATATATAGTTGAACTTGGTTATAAGTAAGTTTTTTAATTAATGATGTTATATGATATATAGCTAGTTTTAAGAGAGGCGTCCCTCGTGTGGATTGCTTGAAACGAATACTGCAATGAGAGAAAGAAAACAGCCGATGTTTTAGATGTTTTATCATACGTGGCATTCGAAAGGTAATATATTGCGCCTGTGATATTTTGAAAGTAGCTACTGATTTGAGATTTTGAATAATTTACACTTGCTTCTTTGACGCGCATTCATTAGCGTTTTTCCTTAAATATGTTTAGTATTTGATATCCGCTTATTAGCGTTTTTCCTTAAATATGTTTAGTATTTGATATCCGCATCTTACATTCCAGTCCAAATCGTCGACATATAGTAATAGAAACCGAAAAATTTGTAATTTTTATTGTGAAACGGTCATGCAACGCAGGTCTTCAGGATGCAATGAGTGTCTTTTCTGAATAAAACTGTAAAGAGGCATATTAATATAAAATGGAAAGGGAGCGTATGAAAAATATAATAAAAGGGCTAAGTAAGGTAATAAGACGCTTGAAAAAGTTTGGGGGCAAATTATAAGGAACACACTACAAGTAAGAGCGAATGGGCCGTGTAACAAATGCTATCCTCATAAATTTGATAACTGTAAAAGAAATGGGAAAAACATTCATAATTGAAAAGGAAGAAAAGAAGCAAAAATATATAATCTTAAATCCCTCTGATAACTTCTTTTTTCAAATCCTTAAATCCCTCTTATAAATAAATCTTTAAAATCCTTAAATCCCTCTGAATAAATTGTTTTTTCCAATCTTGAATAGAATAGCTAGAATGATGGAGTTTCTTAGACCCGTGTAGACATATTTGAGAGAAAATGATATTTTAAACTTGAGTTGAACAAGAGAACAAACTGATGAACACATTTTCGTCTCGTAGAGATGCATGATCTAATCAAAACAAGCTACAAAAAAAAATCATTGAATACAAAAGTGAGGTTTCTAAAACAGGAGTTGAAAGGCCAGCTAGGCACCATCGCTGACTGTTTTTAATTTCTCCGTAACAAGTTGTATTAAGATATTAACACACGGGGAAGTTTGTCCCAAAAAATTTATCCTGATTAAATTATAAAATAACTATTTCAATCCTGAATAAAATTATTTTACGTATGACTATTCACTAACTCATATGAATAATACTGCTTCCTGTGCTTCTGATCTTGCGTAACGGTATGCGGGATACACAAACGACGAATATACTCCTTACCAGAACTAATAAAATACAACAGGGATGACAAACACTTACATAGTTATAGGATCCATTCAGGAGATAGAAAGAAATATTCTACGCTATTCTATTGCTGTGCACGTAAATGACGATTGAGGTTACTAGTATGAATGTTGGTGCGGTCGAGATTTGTATATATTAGGATAACCTAGCGTCAAACTGAAATATACCCGTGTGAAAGTGGTGCGATTGAAGCGGGAGTGAAAGGTTAATTGCAAGAAATGAGAAGAATATTCAATACACACGCGACTATTCATGTATGTCATTAAATACTTACCCGTTGAACCCAGATGACGCCCCCTTATAGTTTAAAAACGTACAGAAGTAAAATGAAACTATTGCTTCGCATTAAGACGCCCTGTGATAGATTATGCAAACTAGAGAACCTTGGCTTCAAAGAACTTAATATTTAAGATGCTAGGAACTAAAACGCAACATAAAAAATAAATAGTCACGCGACTCCATGTATGTTCTCAATGCGTGGGCAGGTCGGGATTAATCAGAACGATTATTTTGACGTGTAGAAAGTAGGCACTGTTTATCTCGTCCATACAGAGAGTTTGTTCACTTTTTCTAACGATACAGGTAACTTTTTTCACCATCCTATAGACACATCTACCCAGACTTGTGTGAGTAACTCGTCTGTGAGGAAGGAAAATTATTTATTTTCAAGAAGGAAGAAAAAAGCTTAGATTTACTTCTGACAGCGTTTCTTTCGTATTTCTTACTATGTATTATTCGTCACATTACCAAAGTAATATAATTGTTATTGTGAGGTTGGTGTTTATTTTAAATTAGTATTTTCATAGTTAATCTCGTCAATTAATTTCACATGTTGTCTAGAAAAAATTCTACAAAAAAAGAAACAAAAACGAGAATGTCTTATTTCTATGTAATCGACGTATAACGATTATTGGCAATATTAAGCAACAATGAAGACTAATGGAATAAAACTGTACGATAAGAAAACGATGGATGAGAGATGGGATCTCTACCCCTTTTTCTGTGTGTGTGTGTGTCTATCGCTCTCTCTCTCTCTCTCTCTGTATATATATATATATATATATATATATATATATAACTAAACCCACTGCATATTTCAGATATGTTGATGACACTTTTGCTATTTTTCCATCGCAAAGTGAAGCGTGGATATTTTATCATAGGTTGAATTCCTTGCGTGGGGCTCTTAAGTTCACTATGGAAAGTGAGAAGGACAATTCGCTTCCCTTCTTGGATGTTCTTGTCGAACGTTCAAGGAAGGCTTTCTCACTACAATTTATAGAAATCCGACATTTACTGTCCTATATGTGAACTGGTTGTCTTTTGTACCAAAATCACGTAAGGTCGGCTTAATTAATACTTTTTTGTACATAGAGCCCTCATGATTTGTTCGCCTAACAGATTAGACGCCGAACTCGATAAGATGAGGGAAACATTCATCAATAATGGTCTTCCTGTTGACCTTATTGATGACTGTATATTCAAAAAGGTTGCGGATTTAAATCCCATAAAATGTTTGGACCCTTGAAATGCTCGGTTTATTTAAAATTACCGTGGATTTGGGAAAAGAGTAATAGACTTTCCAAACAGATTCGCAGAAGTATTTACGATTGCTTTTATTCTGTGTCCTTGCGTTTGGTATATACTACGAGGCCTGCTTCTCCGTCTTTTCGCAAGGATAGTTTGCCTTACATCCAAAATAGCAATATTGTATATCAATTTAAATGCCAGTGCGATGCTGGTTATGTTGGGCGAACATCCTTACATATTTTGACTCATATAAACCAGCATGTTCCATCGAAGATCAGACAAGGGAGGATGGGGTATGGTGGTCTCACTCGTTCTGCAGCCTTGGACTCTGCTATTGACCAGCATTTGGTTGACAACCCGTACTGTGCCGATAGATATAAAATAGAATCGTTCGAGGTGCTACATAGAGCGGGCTCCAGAAACCATTTTAATATTTTGGAGTCTGTCTCTATTGCGGTGCGTCAACCTTCTTTATGCCGGCAAAAGGCAACATCAAACGCATTGTTTCTCTTTGGGGAACTTTGTATCTTTTCTCCCGTTTTCCTCTCATTGTGCCAATATTTTAATCGTTTTTAAACGTTAATGAACTTTATTTTATTATCCCCGTATTTTTGGCACATTCAGTTAGGTTCGCTGGTTGATATAATAATTAAGTGATTTTGCCCTTCGAAACAGAAAATGTCAAGAATTGTATTAGTCAACTGAATTAAAGGAATAAATTATAAGATGGTCAACCTCAAAAATTTAAAAACATAACTTTTTGTGATTTATTCTCTCTCTCGCTCTCTCTCTATCTCTCTCTATCCCTCTCTCTCTCTCTCTCTCTCTATATATATATATATATATATATATATATATATATAAATAATGGTAAGAAGCCCAGATATGCTTCTAAAATAGTAATTGTAAGGTTATAAGGGTTTTTTGAAGCATTAAAACGCTGTTGTTTTTAGATTTGACATTTGTTTGTATTTCAAACCGTCCTCTCCTCTTGTCCACAAACATTATAGCGATTTAAATGAACGACGTTGGGAAAACTGAATTTTGGGCAACGTTCATTTCACATAATAATAATAATAATAATAATTGAAACAAAAAGTATAGTAAAGAAATATAATAAAGTCATAATGACTACAATGATAGTTATCATAATATTATTGCTAACAATATTATCATTATTGATAATAATTATAAATCAATATTATTTATAATAATAATAAATAATAATAATAATAATAATAATAATAATAATAATAATAATAATAATAATAATAAAAATAAGTGTTTAACCACAGTCCAATAGTAAAGCTTCCAAAAATGTGTGCCGAATATATACTATAATAATATATATAAGCATAGATCCTTATATGTCACCCACATGTAGGCATATGCATGCATATTATACAGCTGCATAAGAGCTACACAAATACATTGCACAAGCATCCACATTCATACAATGTACATAAAACAATCATAGGTGTATATATATATATATATATATATATATATATATATATAGAGAGAGAGAGAGAGAGAGAGGGAGAGATGTATATATGAATACACATATGTACACATATACACACATAGCACATATATACACATGCATACATAATAATTGCAAAATCTTCACAGATAATTGCCGTGTTAAGGTTGATGTACTCCATTAAGTATCCTCTCATGTATCCTCAGGTGACTTTGAAGGTCTGCAGCTTACAGGAAGGATGGCATACATGACACACCAAGTTCAATGTCTTAATGGGGTTGATTGGAACCGGATGAACACAACCATGTGACTTTCCAATCAAGATATAGAGCTACATACCTAACTGCATATTATACACTGTGCTACGAGCGGGCTGTGGAATATTGCATTGTGAGACTTCAGGTGGCTTACATACCTTGCCTTTGCAAGGAGAACGCGACTACGCACATATCCAATTTGCATTGTTGTCTGGCAAAAATTCGAGATTCCCCTTCGAAGTGCCATTTTCAGCTTTACGCGATCCATTCTCTTAATGTGAAGAGAACCACGGCCATTTTATGAACAAATTTCTGCCAAGCGCCATAATCAACCGCAGTTTCTTCACAGGTGTCGGTATCAATATCTGTAACGTTCAAAATACTTTGGAGGCCACCTTGTAGCGCTTTCTAGATTTATGTTGTGGACGCTTACCACTCGGAAAATTTTCCTAGAAGGGTCTCTTCGGGAGACGATCATCACCTTTACGTACATGCGCAGTGGTAACCATGATTGTAAGTCGCGAACCACGTGCTTTTTCTAATACCTCTGTGTCCAGCATGTGCATTTCCCGCTTTATATTCAAAATACTTCTCAGACACTTAAGATTGAAATGTTTCTTGTGGGTCGTCCATGTTTTTCATCATAAAGAAGCACCGTGGCAACACACTCCATATACACACCAACTCTGGCCTTAATGGTGAGTCCACGATCACTTCTCCAGTTTCCCAAACGCAACAGAAGCCTTTGGAATGCGGGCGTTTACCTCGGCATCCAAGGGAAATACACTTCGTAGGTAGACAAGGACACCCACCTCTTCAAGCCTTGTACCATTAAGATGTTTGGCTCAATGAACTCCTCTCCAGGGGGAGTCTTGGACATCACCTTAGTTTTCCTCAAGCTGATGTTGAGCCTGATTACAACATAGAATCGTGAAAAATTGCCCATAATCACATACATGTGATAGTATGATTGACAAAATTTGCATCGGTTTCATAAAGCAGTTTCTGATTAGATATTTAATCTGTGAACTTAACATTGAATGAAACCGTAGCTTTCATATCCCGATGCAATTCCGTAAACTTATGCGGAAATGTCAGCGAACAACCAAGCTTACCAAGCACCCTCCATAACGCATCTTAATTAACTGTGTTGAACGCTTTTGCCGGACCCACAAATACCTGATCCAAGGACACTCGTTGCTTAATACATTTCTCCTGTCCCTAGCGCGCGGAAAATATCATATCAACAGAGCATCTTCCTGTTCTAAAGCTGCATTGGCTGTCAGACAAAGGGGCAGGTTTCCTTCTACAATCAGTTTAATAAAAAAAAAACATGCAAGAACTTTATCAACGGACACAAAAAATGGTAATTCCACGGCGATTTTCACAGACCGATTTTTCTCATTTATTTTTTTTATATAAAAGCTTCAAAATTCCATTGATTCAGACTGGAAAAAATTCATTCTAGTCCTGCACAATGAGGTCAGAATTCATCAGACGCAGATTCTTACTTCCAGATTTCATGAGCTCTACCGATATGTGTACTGATGCTCTTCCAGTTTTGATTTGTGTCACAGCTTTATACACTTACTCCATTGTTGGAATATTACATATTGAATGTTTTATCTATAATCGGGGTAAACCTTCAATCACTACCTTGTCAACAAAATATGGATTATAGAAGAGGAAACGGAAGTGTGTCTGCCGGCGTTTACACATTTTTGGAAGGGTCTTTGATGAGTAACATTTTATATTTTGATTTTAAAGGAACGAACCAGGTAGAAGAGGGGCCAAATACATGACAAAATCCAAACATTGTTTTTGAATTTTTCTCAGAGGCAGACTCTATTTCTGATGATATATTAGACCACCATGTGTTTTTCATCTGCATTAGTTCTCGTTGGAGAACGGACTTTTGTCTCTTGTAGTCCTATATAACAGATGTATTCATTCTTTGATGGCATTCTCATGAAGACGATCTTTTTCTTGAAGTATGTTACTGATTTTCTGATAATTTTTATCAAACCAATTTATTATTTCTTTTCTTTTTTAGAATCCTAACATATCTGAACCAGCCGAATATACTTGTTCTTGTAATTGTCTCACGATCCATAAAAACGATACCTTCCAATCTCTCCTTGTGACTCCGGATTCTTAAGTCTGTCGCTTAGAAACCCGAATTCCTGTCATGCGTACTTACTGGGGGTCTGCGCAGGTTGCAATTTCTTCTAACAATAATTAGCACTACAAATAGCTTGAACATTTAAGGAAACTACAAGATCGAGTGTGCGAGTAATTATAAAACCAATCAAATGAACTTACTTAGATATAGAATGCGTCAAAGTAGTTTTGTGCTTATCTTTCTCATGGAAAAAATATTTCAGAGCACCAATGACGGCTCATAACAAAATTCCAGCAACCGTAACCAACCGATGTTAATTTTGCCAGCCCCAGCGAATCCCATGTCCCCATATTCTTCCCAGCATGAGCATTGAAGTCACCTAGAATTATGAACTTTTTGTTGTTAGCTACCGGTGATATTTAAAGCCAGTGTGACTTCTTCGTTCGCTTGTATGGTTGGAGCATAGATTGAGAAAATCGAGAGGAATCGACAGCAGGAAAGTGAAATTCCAAGTTTCATGATTCGATCAGTCACAGCAGAGGATCTTTCAATCTTCTTCTCTAGAGCGGATCTTAGTGCGAACCAACCCACACCATCAGTACGACTTTCCAACCTAGAATATAGAATACCATGGACCAACTTCTATTAAATAGTATTCCTCTAGAGACAAGTTTTTGAAGAGGCAGCTCTATCAATATTAAGTGTCGAAAGTCTTCTAATCGCTGGAGTTGTTCTTCGTTCTGTACATTTTCATTTGCGAATATCAGAGACAGTTCTGACATTCCAACAAGCGATGTTTAATTCATAGTGCAATTTTAGCATACACTTTTATTATTTCCTATACTTTTGTTGCTGCGTTAGTGAAAAGTCATCAGTTGCAGATGCTGGCCATCTTAAGTTGACAACCAATATTAAATGCACCTTTTTAGCATCTTTCTACACGCGATAGGTAACCAGTGGTCTCCCTGAACAGGGCTGGTTAGCTACAGAAGTCCCTGTCAATTAAAACAAGATAGCGATGTTACGATAAGAACCTGTCGCCTACGTGTAGATTTGTGACTATGTGCTTACAAGCTGTAAAACATGTACATGTATATACAAACATGTACACATATACACATGCATACACACACACACATAAATACATAAATATATACACACACGCCTACATGTGATATACCCCTACATGTGAGCATACACATACATACGCATGCACACTCCCTACATGTGATATACCCCTACATGTGAACATACACGTACATGCACATGCACACACGCACACAAATGCATAAATGCACACTTACACACACACATATATATATATATATATTATTATATATAAACCAATATATATATAAAGATGTAATATTGCACATAGACATACACATAGATATGTTAATGTATTGCACACGAATTACTGCATATATTACTTAAATATGTATATAAATAAGCATTACGCAGATATACATACGCATATACATGTATTACATACACATACGTATACATGTGTACGTGTAAAGCAACCATATACACATATTGATATTAGACACAATACTATATTTATGCATGAAATATGTATACATGTGTATATATTACGCGCACAAATGCATATATTACGTTTACAAATGCACATATAATTGTATGTTATACACAGAAATATGGATATACCCATAGCAAAATCGTGTATATATATATATATATATATATATATATATATATATATATCTACATATGTATATATATATATGCATATATATATATAAATATATATATATATATATTACGTATGCATATGCATATAATAATAATAATAATAATAATAATAATAATAATAAAAATTATAAGTATTATAACCATTCTAATAGTAAAGTTTACACATAGATTTGTGTATATTGGTACTAATATATATATATATATATATACATATATATATACATATATATGTATGTATATATATATATGTATAAATGGAGATCAGAGGAACTGAAATACAGTTAGCAAAATTTTCAGTTTTGAGTGGATGATATGAACCATTGTTGAAAATCAATGGATTAAGGAAATTAATATAACCCTATCCATATATTCCTTTATCAATCAATAAATTCTTAAATCGAATATATGCCTCTATATCTTGTTATTTTATAATTTAAAATGAAACCATTAAATTTATATATATATATATATATATATATATATATATATATATATACACATGCATAAATGCATATACACATATACACAATATTAAGGCAGCTAGATCGCTACCATCCGCCGCGTATTCGCCGAACTCCCGCCGGTGGGTATGCAAAAGCCATGCTATCAGACACGGACTCTTAGCTATATGCTGATTGAGACTAAAGGCGGTTAAATTAACCAGACGTCAGCTCTACTACATAATTAAGTAATCTGCATTTTTTAAAATAGAATTTAAAAAAAAATGTAATGTTGCTTTGTTTAGGATAACAAGTTTATCGTTTTACCCAGTAGTTATATTAGGAAAGATACAGGGAATGAATATATGAACGATTATTACCATGCAATACATGATAAGATTAAGGACGTAATAAGGTTTATATTGATTGAATAAAAGTAAAAATATATCTATATATATATATATATATATATATATATATATATATATATATATATATATATATAGTAAAGAAGAATGGGTAAAACAATAGAATATTACACACTAAGGATATATATTAACGACTTGCGTAATATTATCTCTCTTACAGTCTAAAATTTAAGAAACAAGGAAAAGTCCAGGCCAATACAGAGAGGAATAAGGAAATACAGGAAGCGATGTCTGTGTATGGCATCATCCGATTGTATCAGTTACATCGTCTTCGACTACGCCTTGCCGAACATGTGAAATAAATACACGTGACAGCGGTGTACACAAAACTTCACTTCAAAAAAGTAAAAAGAAAGGTAATAAAGATGCGAAAAGGGAAAAACTATACGAATATTTGTATCCGTGTTCATACGGACGTTTTAATTCATGAACAAGCTATACATAAATTAGGTTACGCATGGATGAGTATTACGGCGGAAGTGCGCTTCGACGACATCTAAAGCAAGTTTGCTATGCATGTTTAACGTTTGCCAAAGGTTTATCACGTGTACCTCCGCAATATGTGTTACACTTTAATCGCAGATATAAACCGTTCGAAGCAGATTGAATGCGTTCCGCCACTACATATTATTTGCCCCATGTCTGGCGGCAAGTCGGAATATTTAAAAATATAAATGTACAAAAATATATTAGAAGTCTTAGTTTGGTTGGAGGAAATAATCATTATTTCTAAATAACGCTTAATACAAATCATCGAAATAACCGACAGAGAAAAGAAACACGGATATGTTTACCCATAGGAACACCAGATTATTGCAATACATTTATTCATTAAGAAAATGGACGTATATTTGCTTTTTCGTTACATTAAAAAAATTCAATATGACTATTAATGCATAAATATTGCGATTTTTTTGTTTTACGGCATATCAACCCTTTTCAAGTTATTTAATGCCGAATCCAGTTATTTTGAAGAAAAAAATAATATTATATATTTTTTCAGGTCGGTTTCTATTTACCCCATAGTTGGGACCCTAACTTATTTCTAGCATGGCAAGCTGGTAGATGGCACTCCGAGTCAGGGTGGACCCGGGAGCAATGACAATTAAAGGGTGGCTCCTCACTTCCCATACCCCGCAAGTTGGGGCCTCACTATCGGATATAGCTTAAGGTCATATACAGGACCGATAAAAAATAGAATATCATTATTTTTAAATACAATCTGGTTAGTTTCTTAATTTACTTTTACGAGTACTAGTGAAAATAACACCATATCATATACCGTAATTGTAATTACAAAATACTGTGGATAATTATAATATACTATAAACTTGATTAATAGATTAATAGCGTGTAAAAATCAGAAATTAATATTAGTATAGGAAAATACTTCAGATGTGTATGTTATAGTGCTAAAATAAAATATAAAATTAGATTTTACTGCAGAAAAAATATATCTCCATGTTTACTAAAAGGATATTAAAAGATACAACTAATTAATTATAATTAAAATTCTTTGAAGATTTTAATGCTGAGTATAGGGCAGTCAAACCAGTTGGCAACATTCCCCTGCTTTTTATTGAACCCAATCGAGAACTCTTGTTAGTATCCTCGCTGTTCCCTTAAGTGACATTGTCTGGATCTCTTTTGCATTGGTTCACAAGGAATATTAGTTAAATAGGACTTCAGGTTCTTCATAGGCCATGTACCACCTATAATCACTGGTATGATTGATATCTCCCTAAGAGTCCAGTTTCTTTTCATATCATACATGAGACTTTAATATTCTCCCTTCCAGCTCTGTTCAGACCCCCATCATTAAGGACACTCACTTTAATCAATGTTGCCACTCTGTCTGACTTATTCCATATAACTATGTTAGGTTTGACAGCAGCATTTTCAAAGTAGGTGACTTTGGTTATTACATGGTCATAATATATAGTATATACGTTATTTCAAACTGTTCTACTAGGTTGATGTTTCAACGACTTGCTGCCACACTGGATGCTTATGTTTTACAGATGGTCAGTGGAGGTACTTACATACACCATTATGTCTCGTTGTGTAGTAGCCGTCCCCCAAAAGAACCTTTCAATTTTATACTAGATAACTCACACTTTCCAATTCTGTATGGTAGAACCTGCAATTGTTGTCATTACTGAGTCCTGCCATCTTCTTGAATGCATTGGTTATACATCCCTGATATTGAGCAGTTATTATAACACTTTCCTGATTGAGGTGGAAGGCTCCCATCTTGAGCCCTTCCAAAGAACATTCTATGTCTATGTATCTCGGGGAGCGTTCCCCCAGAAAATACTTTGCACGCTGATGATGTTGGTCCCACTTTTCCAGGTTCATCTTTTGGAAAGTCTCGGTATATTTCTGCTGGATCTTTCTCGCTATCCCTTTGGCAGGTTTGTTTGGTGTTTCTTCCTCATCTGGAGACAGCCCTGACCAAAATGCTGGTCAGCTTGGTGTTGATGTTGTTCTGCTGGCCCCTTTCTCTTGGTGTTCGTATATTATTGAGAGGGTCTTTTCTGGGTCTCAGATACTGGCCTGTGCTAAATATAGTTGCCCTATGTTAGTGGATGACGTCTCAGAGTCCCAATTCTCTTTCCTCCATGAGCAAAGACAATCTTGGCCGACAATGATTTCTATATATTATTTTACGAAGCGTTAGTAGCTTCCGTGGCTTTCCATCCAGCCCGTTTATCTATTTTTTGTGGCCAGTCGATGATACCTCAGCTATATCTTATTACTAGCATGGCAAGCTGGTAGATGGCAGTTATTTTATCTTTATTTGTATGCTGTGTTTTGCAGACCTTCCACACCCGGCGGATATAATCTTTGTTAATTTTCTCCTTCATTTGGCATGTTGGGTGTTGTCATTTTCTTCAATGCCAACGTACTTATAAGGCTCGTGCTCTTCTAGATCCCCGGTTTCGTTGGCTTCATTTAGCTGCACATTTTCTGTGTGGGTTTTCTTCCTAGCTCCGAGTGTAACCTTGGGAAAACACAGAATATATGCAGCTAAATAAATTTAAATTGAGTGCAACCAAATATTATGTTTATTTGAAAAATAAAATAATGGTGTCAATTAATTACTACATTATTAGATGAACTATGTATGATTAATGGCAAAAAAGCAATACATGTATATCTAAAGATTAGATAAAAATAATAAAGTTACTGATATAGATTTTACTTTTAAATGTTTAAGTCGGGAATAATTTTTTAAAAGTTATTTTAAATGATTGAAGATGTAATAAAAGTTACATTACAATTATTTGATTTAATCAGAACCCTTCCCTGTAGTATCATAATATATGTTTAATGCGAATTAAATAGCCACTAAAAGAAGTCAATGCAATACATGTACATACATTGTAAATTAATTTATCCGATGATTCCTGAATTATTAAATTTGTCAAAGATTTTTTAAAAACATTAATAAAGCTATATGTGTATGTCTGGAAAAAAAAATCTTTAGACCTAATGGATTTATATTGCATGAAACTTCGTTATTCATTTTAGTCTATAAAAGGTGAAAAATCATGGAAAATGCAGTTACCTCGTTTAAAAAAAAAAACTGTGAACACCCGGTAGCGATTATTATAGACTTTAACGGCACACTTTTTCTTCTAAACTTTAACCATCAATTGTCTCATACTTACAGTTCATTTAATGAAATACTTTCAAGAACTGTCTTTATTGATCATGTATAGATTATTGCTAGTTTAAAATTATGATTATTGATAGCGTAAAATGTTATAGTAAACACAAACCTGTTTCTATATATATATATATATATATATATATATATATATATATATATATATATATATTTATGTATGAGTATATCAAATTGTTTCAAAAGATTTGAATATAAAACTCCTCTGTCAGTTTTTAGTCAACATACATGCAACATAATAGGTTATAAGAACCTATGTGCAAATTTATAATTGATATTTAGCCGGGGGAAATTGAAGCAAAGTGTGAAAATTAATAAAATGGAATTTTCCAAGGGAACGTTATACGACGACATTACGAGGAGACATGCGTAATATAATAGTTATTCGTTCGTGTTTTAATTTTTATCCTTGCAGCAAACATGTCTTTTATAGATAAGACATTAATTTAAAGGACAAAATAAATCATAAGCTAAACGTTTGAGTTTCGATTCTCAGTTGTGACGCAAAAGTTATTTCTTGAATACTTTAAATCATTATTTTCTAGTCCAATAGAATATAATAATAAATACGAATTCTTTATTAATCAAAATACCATATTTAGACGTATTTTACGACTTGGCAATACGGGGTGGTCTGCTACTATATATATATATATATATATATATATATATATATATATATATATATATATATATATCCGTTTGCAATGAGAATTAAAAAAAAATAACATAATTTATATTATGCACGATTTGTCTGAATAATATCATAGAAATATAATAACCAAAGCTATTTCGTTAGGTTGTGACGTGAGGTAATATTCTCACCTGATCAAAACTTTCGGTAGTATTCACCGAATGTTTTACTTTTATATATACCGCTTACTAGCAGTGTAAATTGTTTTATTTACTAGCGTTAACGCTTAAGCGAATGTATCGACTAATTGTAATGGTGTTTGAATGATACCTTTCCTATTGATATATTTTTCTATTCATACCAACTATACATTTTCTATTTGACTCTTATATTTCATTATCAAACTCTTTAATTATTTCTGAATTAGGGTTTATGTTCTGCCGCTCTATCTGGTTCGCAGATTGTCAATAAATAAATGATGGTGGACCCTCCTACCATGAATAACATGATCATATCCAAACTGAATTAATAAATTCTATCTTATAATTGCATTGTACTGTACTTGATATGTTTTCCTTACATTTGTTTTTATTTTCATTATATTGTAAGTATAAATTAAATATTTCTATTTGTAATGAATTATTTATATTTTGGTTTTATAGTTACGAGTTAATATATCAGATTCCTCACATGTAATGACACCACAGTCTAGATAAAATTAGTTTCAAATTATCAGTTCTGTGTGACAAATTAAGTTAATTACAAACATTTAATAATTATAGAGTTCCCAATACTTTATATTTCAAGTTAATATTTATATTACCTATATTTGTACATAGAGACAATGTTCCTCTCTAGAAAACAACTAGCTTACCTTAGAACACAGGCGTCATCCTTAAATTATACATACAATATTTTTACACTATGTTCCAATAGTTTATGAATGTTTTCCGGTTATTATCAATCGATTTTATTTAAAATAGTAAATTGGTATAATATTTACGAGAAAAATTGCTGCCTTAACAAATCATTATTGCAGGTTGTTGCAGGATACTTACACATTAATATAATACCCACCCTTCCCTGTAAGCTCTATTTTAGTATTTTATAGAGTTGAATAATTACACACGTCTGTAATGTTTTCATTTTAGCACGTTAGTTTTATTAACATATAATTATTAACTAATTATAATTCAGTAAATAATGACCGCGCCCTTCTTCTCCAATTTATTACATCTATTAGTTTGAGTTGCTGCCCAGATTCTTTTGTTTGCCAGTTTTAGAAATTGCATTTTCGAACAGTTAAAGAAAGAAGTTTCCAAATTCAAAATGACATGCAATCTTACTCTGTTTGGTGAAAAGCTAGAAACCTTATAAAACATAATCATTATACGAAACACTTTCAGACTACTGACCGTATTCAATATACATTTTATTAAAATTTTTACAAGATACACAATGATACATTTCATTTCTATGTTGATCATATTTACCCAATGTGTAACGACCGCAAATGAATACATCCTTATTTTTCTGACTGGCAGATGGATTTGACTTCGACACCTAATCATTAACGTATGTGGCTTGCTGACTTTCCATTCAAAAGAAACACTTCAGTCATATAAACCACCTTTTTCATCATTATTTTGAACTCATTTTAAGCGTCCTCATAGGAATTCTATATTAACATTTTCGATGCTTTTATTCTTCCAATCATCTACATTGAAATCAGTGTTCTGCGAAACTTTCCTTGTCATATCGAAACAAAGAAATGAAAATTGGGCTTTTTTAACATTAGTCGCGTGATGTTGATGTAATGTGTGATTTCATTACGATTTAGTATGCTTCACCTCTTCATAACCTCACCGATACGGACCCCAATCGCATAAACACGATTAATTTGTGAAGATTTTACGAAACTGTTTAAGAGTAAATCTGTCTTTGTCGCTCTGTTTACTATTAAGACTCATAATTCTATTTATAAAAAAATATTTATGTGTCATATAATTTTATTCAATAATTCCCTTGCATATACTTGAAATATAAATAGACAAAAGTTTTCTTATTTTACATGTAGATACATGTATTTAAAATGTAGATTATCATCGTTCGTTTCTGACGCAAGTAGTTTTAACAAGTGAATTTAAACAGCTAACTTCTATTTCTTTGCATATTTTTAATGAGTAGACATGATCCAGAAGTGACTTTCTCGAGGCATTCAACATAAATCACACATCAGCAGACGTGAGTGTAAATAGAAAAAAAAAAAAAAAAAGAATTTGATGTTAAGTCATTTTTCTATTAGGAATATTTTTATTTTTCCAATTTTATTGCTTGCCATTAAACTGATTGCCGTATATATATATATATATATATATATATATATATATATATATATATATATACATACATACACACACACACATATATATATATATACATATATATATATAATTATTTTTTTACTATAATAATTATATATATATATATATATATATATATATATATATATATATATATATATATATATATATGCGAACACTTTTTAGCCTTTTCATAAAAAAATACTAAATTTTACTTCATTATATTTTCTGCACTCGTATATTATTTACAGGTCTTGGAGAGAATTTTTTTTCTTTTTAATATAATAAAAATGTCCAATGGCCGAAAATTCACAAAGTTTTTATTGTTTTGAGTAACGTATAGTCAAACACAAATCAAACACAATGAATTTAGAATAAGATTAAATTAAACGCCTGAACAATTAAGATTTCGAAATGAATTGCAAAGAATTCTTTTGAATAAATATGAAATGCCCGACTTACAAAACTAAACTTTTGGAAAACAAACTTTTGAGGAATAGTTTCACTAAAGAAGGAAATACCGAAATAGATAAAAATCATTATATGAAAATTTATGACTTTAAATCAATATTAAAAACAATTTTACAATAAATTCAAATTATTATTAAAAGTTACACCGTTTTTTACTTATTGAATTTTTCATGTTTGAACTCTACAAACTTAAAAACTAAAAAATTGTTACTCAAAACCAAAAATGGACAAGTGAACATGATTTTGTGAATTTACAGTGAATGACAAAATAAATGGTTGCTTACTTCATCTTCCTTAAATAATAACATGTAAATTATATTGGTAATCTGGAAGAAAGAGAGAGCATGTTTCCTCCGTTAGACTATAGGTGGCGTTACTGCCTGTCCACCCAGTTATGGAAGCACAAAATGTATATAATGGCACCCTTGAAATAAAAATAAATGTTTTTGTTATATTTAATTTAAAATATGTTGTTTTTTTTTTTGCAAACATATTTAATTTTTTTTTCAAGCGTATTTACGGGTTTTTTGTTTTTGCAAACATATTTAAGTTTTATTTTTTCAAACATTTACGGTTTTTTTTACGTTTTTTTTTTACAAGGATGAACTAAATGTTTTTACTATATTTTTCATTAAACATATTCATAGGTACAACAGTTTTCCCGCGAGTATTATTTACGCTCTTATAATAAAAAAAATCAACGTTTTTTTTCTTTTATCTTTTTATGCCCCCCTTTTTATCTTAATTTTTCTGCACTTATGGTTCCTTTTCCGGAGTATTCATATATATATATATATATATATATCCGCGTATATATGTATGTATGTATATATATATATATATATATATATATATATATATCCGCATGATCAAAGAACGAGCCCTTCCACACACAAAAGACGTAAATATGTATGAAAATATAAAACTTAAATATGTTTGCAAAAACAAAAAAAAAACGTAAATATGTTTGAAAAAAAAACTTAAATATGTTTGCAAAAAAACAAAAAAAATGTTTAAACTTAAAACATTTCTTTTTATTCCAAGGGTGCCGTTATATACATTTTGTGCTTCCGTAACTGGGTGGACAGACAGTAACGCAACCTATAGTTAAACGGAGGAAACAGGCTCTCTCTTTCTTCCAGATTACCATTATATTATACTTAATGATTATATTACGAAAACTGATTTTTATTTACACAATTCTATTTTTACACTTACACCTGTATACATTAGAAAAAAATATATTTGTTGACGAAACCTGAATTTTTTTTATAAATTCATATAAATGTAAGTAAGAATAACAAAAATATAGTTCCGACGATTAGTAAATCTTGACTATTTTTGACACCACGTCTCGTATATATGTATTTTTAAATGGCATAGGAAGGTTGTTTTAAATCGTAAATGCGTTATTTATTTAAGATTTTTATTATGTGCGTACGCTGAGAACTGTTGGTGTGGGTCACTGAATTGAATAAATTTAATAATTACTTCGGTCTGTCAGTGATTTTTAAAAAGAGAAAAGATTAGTGACAACAAAACACAATATGTGTCAGTATTTTAATATAATTATTACTAGCAGAATAAAAAGTTAAAAAATAACGAGAATGTTATACAGCATTTAAAATACTAAACAACGAATATTTATTGTTTACCTAACCGTGTGTGTGTGTGTGCCCTTTTCTCTACCCTGCAACCCCTCTCCCACAGAAGAGACGTTGCGAGCCTATCCTTGTTTTATCGTTATTTTCATGGCAGGTGCTCGTCTGAACTCCAATCTCTGGTCCCCCCTCGCCAAACTTTCACGATAAACACCCGTCTAGCTGAATCCACTGTGAAAAATTTCCCCCACTCTATATCTGTGCCTAAATCAAAACGCGGATTTCATGAGCAAAGCTTCTTTCTTAGAACTGCACGCCTGTGGAACTCTGTTCCGTCTGCCTGCTTCCCTCCGGACTACAACTTGGATGTCTTCAAGTCTAATGTTAACAAATTCCTAATGAACCGCCCCCCTAATTAAACACTTCATAAAATCTCCTGACTAACGTGATGTACTTGCAATAACCCTTATCCCTGAGTGGCTTCCGGGCCTTGATAACTGGTGATCACTGTGTAAAAAAAAAACCTGCATCTTTCGGGATAACCCCTACTGATATGCACCTTACCCTCCGCATCATCTTCGATAGCACTTGTTTTACCTTCCTATAGCAGACTAAAAAATAAATCTCGAGCTTGCTGGTAAAGATGTTGACGCTTCACTTTGACACTTCAACAGGTGTAAATCTCTTCATGGACCTCTAAAGTTCACCATGGAAAGTGATAAGGACAATTCTCTACTTGAATGTTGTTGTTGTTGAAATTTCAAGATGTGGCTTTCTCACAACCATTTATAGGAATTCACTGGCTTATATGTGAACGTGGCCAAATAATGTAAGGGCGGCCGTCTAATTAATACGCTGGTACATAGAGCTCTCATGATATGTTCACCCTACAGATTAGACCCCGAACTTTATAAGACCAGGGAAATATTTATCAATAATGGTTATCCATTGGATCTTATTTATGATTGCATTGACAATAAGGTTGATCGTTTTAAATCCCCTAAAAAGTTTGGACCCGGAGAATGATAACAAAATATCAGAACTTAAATAAAGATTAAAAACTATAAGTTTCTTCAAAAAATCTACATTATATCAATTATCAAAAGAGCAACTGGCCTAATGAAAACAGATCTTTAAAAAATACTTGGAATTAATCCCTGGAAAACTAAGTTTGAACTAAATACAGGTAGCAGCCATAAAGGGAACAGCGTCTATTCTTAGAAGAGCTTTCGGATGTAAATTCAAATATTTATGAAATCAAGTTTTTACTCCAGGTCGGAATTCCTTAATCTTTTGAACTAACTAAAGTAAATTAATAAAAAAAAACTTCAGAAAAACACACACAAACGGAATTGCCTTAATAGATTGTTAGAAGTGTCTATAAGTGTTTCTACTCTATTTTCTTGTGTTTGGTATACACTACGAGACATCCTATCCTTTAAACATAGTTTAAACTACACCCAAAATAGTAATGTTGTTTATCAATTTAAATGCCATTGCGATACTGGTTATGTCGAGCAAACCCTTTGCATTTGCTAACTCGTATAAACCAGCACGTTGCATCAAAAATCAGACAGAGGGGGTAGGATCTGGTAGTTTGCCTCCTTTTGTAGCCTTGGACAGTGGCCAGCATTTCGTTGACAATCCATGCTTTACCGATAGATATAAACTAGAGTGGTTCGAGGTATTACACAGAGCAGGCTCCAAGAACAATTTAAAGATTTTGAAGTTAGTCTCTATTGTGGTACGAGTACTTAATGCTGGCAAAAGGACACAACAAAAGCATTATTTATGCCTCCTTTTTTTCTATTTTTTTTCTATCCCCTCGTTGTGCCAATTTTCAGTTGCTGTTACACGCCGTATATACACATTAAAGTCATTCTTTTAATCGTTCTTTTTAATTTTTTGGCACATCGCAATTCCCCCATAGAACACTTTACTTTCATAATAATATTGTTCTGAGTGCTATCAAGTTATTTTTCTGAAAAGATGATAGCCGAACGAGGTCTAGAGAAATTTTCGCACATTTTATTTACATCCATATATAAATTTTGTACATACAAACATATATATATATATATATATATATATATATATATATATATATATATATATATATATATATAAAACAATAATTATTAAAAACCTAGAGACACTGGTGTTTAATCCTTCCGGGAATCATTTGATCCGAACCCGGCGACAAAACCATCCCTGGATTCATTAGCAAGGACCCAATCATTTAGCTTCCGTTAAACCCAAGAAATACAGTTGAATTTAAACATTTATTTTATAAATGTTTTTTTTTAACGTCTGGCAGAGTTATCTTATCATTATATGATTATCTGCTATATATATATATATATATATATATATATATATATATATATATATATATGTATGTGTGTGTGTGTGTTCATCGATGTGTATATAAACATGTGCATATGTGTATATTTATAGAATGGTAAAATTAGAGTGTCGCTTTAATGAAAACAACACGGCAGCTTTATTTTAAAACATTAATTGAATAAAACCTATATAAGTAACTTGACTATGTTGTAAAGCTGATATCCATTCAATATCGTCGCCTTCAGCTTCAATAACAACATCGATACGGATTCAAAACTAAGAGCATGCCTTTCCCACAAGCGCCAGCGGGAGCCCGGCGAATACTTGTCTGATGGTGTCGATAAAACTATCTTTGGTGTTATGAGAGGTTATGTTAGTTATGTTCTCGACGTATTACCAAACGGAGTAGTCCAACACTAGAACACTAGATAAGTGAAAATGAGATTAGGATAAGCCGAGACTCGAACCATGTTCAGAAATAGATTTAGAAATTCGAATGTGAGAATTAAGCTATTGTTAAATTCCATATAAAATAGTTAGATATTGTTTGTATTGTAAAAAGAATTTGATTGTTTCATTCTTTTATAAAAACTGAATTATTATAAATGTCAACTGAAACGACTTAACAATACAAATTATAAATATATTGTAAAATATAGGTTAGGATAAAAACAGGTTAGTTGAGTATTCTTTGTTTTCAGAAGTGTGTTTTAGATAAATGTGTGCTTAGCCACGTGAGTTGGTCACGTTTTGGAACCACACAATTCTTAATATAGGAGCTAGTATTAGTCAGATCGGGGCAGTCAATCAGACAGATTCGAGCAGTCAGCAAACCCAGTTGGAAAGAGGTGATATGATTAGAGAAGTGCCCCTTTAGAAGCTAAAGGAGAACATTTACCCATGTAGATACGAATTTGAATTCCTGACGTCATCATCATTCGACCGGTCCAATGAAATAAAGAATCACCATCGCTTATTGTAACTGTTTGTCTTCGTGTCGTCATTCAACAACTGAAAGGTAAATGTGTTTTGTCTATCATCATCTATAATGAGGTTAGTATAACCGCCTTCCAAAAAATGTGTACCCTCTCCATCTGAAGTAATAATTCTCCCCTCTGAGGTAAAAGAACAGTATTACACATTCCTTCAAAAATGAATTCTCATCATGTCTCTCACTGTTATAAATGTTGTGTCTCCCTCATTGTCACATCTGTATTACATGTACTCGACATATGACCCCCAATATGAAACACTCTGCTATGCAACAATTGCTGCAGTGGATCACCACAATGTTCAGCACATTTAATAATGACTTTCAAGCCAACATCGAAGATAAGATAGGGCATGATGTGCCCCTCGATTGAAATTCTAGCCACAGATCATAACTGTGGCCGAGAACTTTATTTTAATCACCTTCGGCACGACACTGTTTAAACTTGAATCAGTAGAGTGCACGAATCTCCGATCTTGCTCGTGGAACATTGTGTCACTTTCAGACATGATAGAAAGCTGTTATCGTGATTTGTAAACAACTAGTAAATGGTATGCAATGAAAAAATGTTTTTATCAAACAAAATTAAAACCATTTTATCATTCAACCCCGTATTTTTTCGTTGGAATATCTATTTGTGTGCATATACCTATATACATGTACGAGTGCATTTTTATATCTTGCAAAATTTATCAGTATGGAAAAAGTTTAGTATTGTTAGAAAACACATCTTAACACGTGTGTTTGTATGTATGAAGTGTATGCGTGCACATGTGTATATGCATACGGGCACGCATATATATATATATATATATATATATATATATATATATGTGTGTGTGTGTGTGTGTGTGTGTGTGTGTGTGTATGTGCTAATTCAAGAAGCAAACTGTGTTCATGTTACACACCATCACAAGTACATTTGATACAATCCAATTTGATACAATTCAATATGAGTAAAGGGAATAAAAATATATGCAAAAAATAATTACTCGTTCTATATTTATATATATACACGAGGGGAGTGCAATAAGTGATACCCCTGACCCACTTCCCATACCAGTAGAGCAACGAAAGTTGGCACAGTTTTCAGTCTTTCTCTACATAGGAACCACAAAGAGTTATGCATTTCTCCCATCGTTTTATGCAAATATATAGATCATGGATGATAACGGCAATTAGTTGTCAACATTTCAGGTTTTCACAGTTGTTATTTCTTACAAACATTAAGTTTTAACATTATGTCCCTTAGTTTTGGACACTACTGTATTTTTCGATCAAGGGATTGTGTTAAATTACTGACATGAATATAAACAATGACAAATAAAAAAATTACGTACACGTAATAAAAATAATAAGATTTACATTCAATTTCTAGATTTTCAACTTATATTACTTCGAATTATTTCTCACAAAATGGTAATTGGTATCCCTACAAAAGGTGGGTGAGCCTGTAAATTCACTCTTATCTGTTCGTCGGTTCGCCTGCCTGAACTTTTCTCAATAATTGGAACTTTTTGAAATTTTGCACAAAAATTAAACAGAATATGAGTAAAAAAGTAACAAAACGAAGTTTTCGGGAAAAATTCTTGCCCCCCCCCCTCTAGATGTGCCTTTCGTGTTAAAATGGCTGAGATTGACACTTTTGTGCTTATATAATAAATTGACGCATTGGATGTTTATAAAACTTTCTGAAAAGTTGTAACTAACTGATTTCGGTATAATTATCTCTTTAGGGATATTAAAAACGGTCTATTTTGGGGACTATTTTACTATATTTGTCCAAAAATTTATACGTATATCTATTTAGCACTTTTGAATGGTGCTAATCTCAAATTTAAATATGTTAAAACCTTGAGGGGTTTGGGGGCTAAATGGGGGTTGGCAAGTAATGGACTTAGTCATTTCTATTTTTGCATGGTGAAAAAACTCAAATTTGCATATGTTCCGGCCTAAAACTGTGTCGTTTGTTCATTTTAACTAGGACTTTTGGTGCTTAATGTTGGAGGGGAAATGCTGGACTAAGTCATTTCTTTATGCATCGTTCACTCTGCACTCACAGGGAACTATGTATGCTTCACTTGTTCATTATATTTTCATACTTTGATCCGGTACGTATTGAATAATACCAAATTGATCCCGTGATAATAATGGACTTTTACTGGGACATGATATTTTTGTCACTGCATAGCATGCCATGTTTGACGCTTGTCGATTCCAAGCATAATTTACGTTCCCCAGATAACACTTCACGTGCTTGAAAAGAGTGTTTGATGAATACAATCACCAGTGATTATCCACAGGATCGATAGGCAGAATAATAAAACAATTTAATAGAAAGAGTGCGGATGTATTCTGCTTGGCGCGTGTTGTTCGCCAGCACAAAATATAAGGAGGGCAATCACGGAAAACGAAAATAATTTTAGATTTTTATCTCACATCAAAAAAACAACTCTTGACTAACACTCCAATATTTATGCGTACATATTTATTAAAACTATAGACTGAATGATGTACGATGACTATCAGCTTCTACCGGTACGTCTGTTTGAATGTTAATCTTCAACTATCTTATAAGTGATTTGTTATCATTATTATTATTATTATTATTATTATTATGATTATTATTATTATTGTTATAATTATTGTTATTATTATTGTTATTATTGTTATTATTATTATTGTTATTATTATTATTATTATTATTATTATTATTATTATTATTATTATGATTATGATTATGACTATTATCATGATTATTATTATTGTTATTATTATTGTTATTATTATTGTTATTGTTATTGTTATTATTGTTATTATTATTGTTATTATTGTTATTATTATCGTTATTATTATTGTTATTATTAATATTGTTATTATTATTGTTAGTATTATTGTTATTATTGTTATTATTATTATTATGATTATGATTATGATTATTATCATGATTATGATTATGATTATTATTATTATTGTTATTATTATTGTTATTATTGTTATTATTATTGTTATTATTATTGTTGTTATTATTATTATTATTATTATTATTATTATTATTATTATTATTTACTCAATATGGATAATTACACAAGCTATCATCAAAGATTGCGCTTTGAGGAAAACTTGTGGTGTTCCCTGGAGTCTGAGTGATAACACGTCTCCCCGGATTTTCAGTACTCTCTACCTCATTATCGCAACAGCAGCTTACCATTGATTTCTCGTTGGCGGCGACGGGAATTTTAGGGGAAAAAAACCTCTGCAAGGTCCCAGTCTTCTTTGTACATCTCAAGCGGAGGTCTGGCTAGGTATTGCGCTTCTTAGTCTTCCCCTCCTCATTGCCTCTCATTATTTAGTATGGTGCCTGTTAATGGTGACACTCACAGCAAAAAAGGTGGAGCGTTTTTTTTTATTTATACAGTTTCAGTTTTCCTGATTTCATGTGAGGTTACTTCGTGTTTGACATCTGTAGCCGATTCTGTATTTAGTTTGTGTGTAGCTTATGTGTGGTTTTAGTCTCCACATTTAGGGGTATTAATATTTTTTGTGTGTTTGTAGTCTCCAAATTTAGGGGTCTTAATATTTCTGCAGTTTTCATTATTGAAAATTGTTGGATTTTTTTCGGTCATTCCCCTCATTCTAATTGCTCCCATTCTTTTTTTCAACTTATCAGTCCAAGCGCTCCTTTTATTAGTGGTGTTATGTTTCTTGTCTTCATTTTCCAGATCCATTTGAGCTCTCTGATTAGTTCCATGTGTTTGCTCTGTTTCTTATTCTCATTGATCCTGTAGTCTGTCGCAACAGCAAAACTTAAAATCTGGGAGGCCTATTTCTTCTTGTTAACTATTATGACATCCGGTCTTATTGCCTGGATTAGGTTAACTCTTTGTATCCCCATGTCCTATAGGATCCTGTTACTTTCATTCTACATTACTGCTGGCAGTTTGTGTTTATATCGTTTGTATGTGTGTTAAAATTCGCTTGTTTGCATAACTGCCAAGGAACAACCTTCCCCACTTGATTCTGTCTATTTTTACGTTCTTTTATAACTAGTTTGGTGCATTCAATTAACATGTAGTTTATTCTTTCTTTTCTTTGTCCACAGAGTCTGCATTTGCTGTTTTCTTGTGTCTTGTCGAGTCTTGTTTTTATGTGGTTAGTTCTAAATGCATTATCTTGCGCAGCTGTCATTAATGATTCAGTTTCCTTGTTAGGGTTTCCTTTTTGTAGCAATGTTCAAGTGTTTTCGTTAGTGTCTTCTTTCGTAATCAGGTAGCTGTTAATCTTTCCATTTTCTTTCGCAATCTAATTCCTCTTCTCTCTTTCTATTTTTTGCTGGAGTAATTATACTTTCAGTGTTCTGCATTGGGTGTTTCCCTAACTCTTTTTCCTGTTATTTACACATTCTTCTATACAGACCAGTCGTCTTCCTCCGTCTTTTCTTTTCACATATAGTCGGTCAGTATCATCCTTCGGGTATCGTCCATTATTATTATTATTATTATTGTTGTTGTTATTGTTATTGTTATTATTATTATTATTATTATTATTATTGTTGTTGTTATTGTTATTGTTATTGTTATTATTATTATTATTATTATTGTTATTGTTGTTGTTATCAGTTTATAATAGGGTTTCTACGTAAATTTAGACAGTGTTATTATTATGATTATATGCATCTAAACAAACGAATTTTGATGGTTATTAGGATATTGAATATTAAAACTAATGCACGCTTTCATTAAACATTTATAAATCATTCCATTTAGCCTTACCCAACTCTGTCTTTCTCTCTCTCTCTCTCTCAGTATATGTTTTCATATATATATACATATATATATATATATATATATATATATATATATATATATATATATATATATCAACGCGAACTAATAGCATAAATGCTGCTATTAAAATGAGAAATAAGTATACTGTTTAGAACTATCACATAGTTACGATTAAAGACCGACGCCAAATGTCTATTTGGAGGACATTTTTATTTTCCTGCTGTTGTAGTATTACGCTATTTTTAGTTTTGTATTGCTAACATTTCCCTATTAAATATCAAGGTTGGCTGCACTGGAATGGCTTCCCTGACTAATTACTTGAATGAAAATATATGCTGACACAGTATTATGTCTTTGGGAAGTGATTTTATCTCGATAATTTCAATTTCAATTTGCATATTTTTTTAAATAATTCTAGTGACTCCGGGGCTATTATTGACGATATTATTTTCATATTACCGATAATACCCGCAAACAACCATCACTGATGGATCAGGTATATTTGTACTAGAAATGTGTAATCTATTTTTCTGTATATCTTCTCTCCATGCCTTTTATTTTTTCTGCGAAAAAAAATCTCATGACAAGGTGGAAGCCATATTATGCAGACGTTAACAATAACGAACTGTGATTATCTCAAAACAGGCGATTCTTATCGGACTTCGTTTTAAAAAGATTATAGGTAGGGGGAATACAGGCAGCATTTATACAGATCCACAATATTTTCATCTGTTTGAAAGGGATCATCGCATAGGAAGCTGTGTAACATTAAATTATTAAAACAGCGAATAGAAAAAATGAAATGAATGAAACAACTTCTCATAGGCATATCTGCGATAGCTTCCTATCGTTTTGTTGTTTTTTTGTCTTAGGTGTATGCAGGCATTTCGTACGATATGGGTTTGAGGAAGATTTTAAGACGTGTAAAAAACGATATTTTATTTTATTTTAAATACTCATGTAAGAATAAAGCTACTATAAAAAAAATCTTTTTTCGTTTTTATTGGAACTGCAAGCAATTCATTTAAAGTTTGTATTCATACATCGTGTAAAAATACGTTTTATCTAAAACAATTTATTATTCGTTATCACACTCTCCTTATATTTTTCTAAGATTGAATCGCCGAATCCTTGAACATGAAATGAAACATTTTTAATTACACCTAATGTAGAGATTTTAACGTGAAATTCGAACAAAATACAGTTTCTAGGCTTTTCGGCTAAGATGAAAATGTAGTACCTTTTCTATCCACAAATTATACGATAATACCGTTGTGCGGTGACCTATTAATTAGGAACATAAAGTAAAATATAAATTAACTCCCTCTCCCCCGGATTTATATATTCAAAACATACATTTACATGTAAAATCGAATACATTATTTTCAGTTTGAAATATTCTTGAGAAATATTGTATGTGTTGTTCCCTCCAATGTTATTGTAACGGAAATACTTGCAGGCTCGACAATTATTTACAAGAAATTAACGATACGTTATTGGACTTACCTCATGTTTTGCTAACAATAATAGAATGTCATATTTTCCGACTAATGAGTATAAAATGTCTGCAAATTAACACATAAATAAAGACTAAAAATACCTTCTTGTTGCATAAGTATAGTAAAACAATTTATTAGAAAGGAAATACAACTATAATTGGATAAAAATATTAAAATCATATGAAAAACTCTGTACAGCTAAACGAGATATTAGAAATACCCCTGATTGACTGCCTACTATTAGTTATCAGTTAGTAAAGCTAGTTACTTGCTCAATATTTACTATTTTCTATTAATGTCGTTATATATAAACATATCAGTAAAATTTGAATAGTATTTAGAATTCGAATTTACTTTAGGACTGTTTATATATTTATTTTAAAACTATATTATAATGTTTAAAAAATGGTTATAATTATGTCCTTATTAATTTTATATATATCTTTTTAATCACTATGAGCTTTATTATATATGTATATAAATATATATATAATTATTTTTTTTACTATAATAATTAAACACCTACAAACAATAATGGTTCATCCTTTCGGGAATCTTCAGAGCAGGGAATCACGATTACCACCAGTCGACAGATTCGAACGCGGAAACACGAGCCATCTCTGGCTCGATCAGCAAAGACCATATCCATTCGGCTACCATTAACCGCGTGAAAATAACGTTAAATATAAACATTTTAATTTTAAATGTTCTTTACGTAAGTCAGACAGTGATCTAATCGTTATACGGTGATCTATGCATAAGAGCTAAATTGGCCGACTTTATTCAACTGAAAGTGCTCAACAATAAGAAACGAGTTTCTTAAAGGGGCTGTCATAACTTTTTTACTATAATAATTAAATTACTACGGACACGAATTTTTCATCCTTTCGGGAATCTTCAGTGCAGGGTGTCATGATTAACACCATTTATATACTTATACTTATATATATATATATATATATATATATATATATATATATATATATATATATATATATGCGTTTTATTTTTTATTACCGTATCTTTCTGTTAAGTTACATTATTGTTTCGGTTACACGGCCGTTTTTTTCCGTCTGTAGCGTCCTCGGACTTTTACAGAAAGATACGGTAATAAAAAAATAAAACGCATATTTACTCTACAACAGTATTGAGCACTTTCTTCAGTTTTTATTAATTACCACCTCAACTAATTATATATATATGTGTGCATGTGTCTACGTGTGTACGTGTGTGTGTATATGTGTGTGTGTGTGTGTACTAGTAAAATTTCCTGTCATTGCCTGAGTTCACAAGGAACCTTTACAACTTCACTAATCAACCCCCCCCTTATGAAAAATATGATTACACTCAAAATAAAATCTTGCGGAAATATATATTTTTTATATCAGGTGTGTTGCCCTTGTAGTTTAGACTTACACACTAAATCATATTTGTAGAAAAACAGAAAAAAACCTAAGATTCTATAATAGACATCCATTGACGCATTTCAATTCCTCAATTACAAAGATAATGTAAAACCATGAAAGACAATATTAAACATGACATAGGTGACATTAAAGTATTAAAATTATGTGAAACTAGAGTTCTTTTCACTTATGAGGAATTCCTAGCGAAATCTCATTTCTAGCGTTACATTTAAACAACGAAAATAATGTATTCAAAAATAAATCCTTTCAATTGGATATTATCAAGCTGTAAAACATTGAACTATAGAATTGTATAGAAGAATCTCACACACTTATCAAAATTAAAATGACATATATGAAAAACACAAAACAATATATACAATAACTTACATATATAGAACTCACATATAGATTTATTTGGTTACGACGTGAAAAAAAAATACCCAGCCATTGTCTTGTTTAGAGAATGTAAAAACGTAGCATTTAGCTTTACTTCTTAAATCAATTGGAAAGTTTTCTGCAAAGATACAGAAGATAGTTTAGAAATTCTATTACAGTTTTTATAATCCCATTTTGTAAATCGTTATCCTTGGTTCAAGGGCTAAGCCATAAACTATTTGCTAAACATGTTCACTTATTTGTTTATTAATTTCTCACAAAAGAACTTCCTTATAGATACTATATATAGTTTTACTATCATAAGTCAATATAAAAGGCTTGCTATTTCCTCCTACTCTAGATGCACCAACATTTTGCTGTTCCTGTGAAAAACTATATTTTTTTTAATGCAAACCAAACATTTTTAGTGTCTAATCTTGTGACTTATTGATAAACATTGCAAAGGACTAACGTATGAATGACTAAAGGTGTTTGAAATCAGAAGGCATGGAGGAAGGTATTAAAGGAATTTGAGGGATAGAAACAATTTCGCATTTTCCACCGGCATTCGTGTGGCATTTAAATATTTCTCATAAATTTATTGATAACTATTTTTGTGGAACCGCATAACTTTGCTGCTGAAGGGTGAGGCAGAAGCGTGGCGGGAGAACCTACTTTCAATCAAATACAATGAGGAGGATCATATTTTGGCTCGACGGAATTCCAAAATGCAACTGCTAAATTGGAAATTTATTAACAAACCCCCTTTTTGATTAGTTCTTCAACAAACATGGATATTTCTGATATATTTATTTTACCTTTCCAACTCATATTTCGTGTTGCCTCTCAAATTTTGAAAAGGGTATAAGCAGATTATAACAGACAGAAAATCTCCATATAATATGTTTTCATATTTGTAGAATTTTTTTTTGTTTTCAAATCATCTGCAATCCTTCACCTAGGATTCACTAGTAAAGTTAGCTTTAAATCACATCCACGCATATCAGACATACCTCCCATCAAGCAGTATGAATTATGTAAATCTGTCAGTGTTCTATTAACACCTGGTAACGTTTTTTTAAGAGACATTTTAACTTCGTCTATCAAATATCATCTTCTGAGTACTTCAGCAATACCAGAATTGTTATTTATATTGAAAACAACTTTATCAACTCTACTAAAATTTTAATAAGTCTTGAATGATATGTGAGCTGTTCAAATTCCAGGGAGTAAAGTTGCGACAATTCCGTACCTTTCTCTTATTTATGCTATTTCCTTTCACTGCCTGAGTTTAGGTAGCAATACATGTGTGACAAAAATTAATGGTGTGTCCAAACATATAACTTTCCTTTCATATCGGTTACTTGCTCAATGCAGTTTCTATATGAATATTGTTAGTCTGACAAAAGCTTCAGTACGTTGCCATCAATAAATCTGGTCATCAAATCAATATCATATGAAGTTCTCGTATGTGAGAAAGTTATTTACTTCAATGAGTATCAGGTAACGCAGATTGTTGTGCCTCACTCCCCCCATGACGATCACATAGTATTTAATAACAACACAGCATCATATTATCCTTCACTAAACCCTATTTGTCTGTCAGGAAATATTTGTTGTTACTGATATTTAGAGTCCTTAGATAAATTATCCTTATATTTCTGCGACAATGCTATTAGTTTTGTATCACTGATTTTGATTTTCTAACAAATTTAAGGCGAAACCGGCTTCGCTGTTATTGTCACCAGTTTGTCGATCAACAGTCCTTAGAAAAAAAATAAAGACAGTCCTCTCATGTCACGAAGAAAGATTTCAAAAACAAACATTCACGGTTACTTGTGTGCCCAGAGTAAACTCTATCAATTATAATGTTATGTTTAACACCTTAGTAACCCTCACAATTAGCACATTGTTTGCTCCCTTACCATATGTAGTTACTCCATGTGTAAAAGATGGAACCTATTTATAAATAAGATTTTTTACAAAATTATATCGTTCACAAAATGTTATAGTGCAGTAAGAGTTGTTTCTTTTTGATTTAGTGCGCATTGGGCAACATTTTTGTTTGTGAAATATACCCGCTGACCCTTTTCAACATGAACTGACATCTGCTGGATTTGAGGGAGCTTTGCATGAATAGGAAACTCCGAAGTATGCTAAAATATATTTGCCGATGTGTCGAGTAGTTTCATGACTAACATTTTTGCAGGGAAAACATGGCGGCATCAGATCTTTTATTTTATATGTCTTACGGACTTTATTGAATGACAAAAAAAAAAAAACGCATTTATTCAATGAACATTGAAGGTATTTGAAAGTAAGGAAAAGTAAGAGACATTCTTCTTATTGTTAATCTCATGCTGCCAACCATAGTGTCAAAGCCACAATCTTCGGGCGCCCTTCTCCTAAAAGACGAAAAAGCATCCTCATTAAAGTAAGTTTCAAGTAGACAATTTTTAAGTTATCTTTTCATACATTGGCCAATCAACCATGCAAGATGCTTTTCTATTAATATTACCACAAAGCCAATGCACTATGTGATTTTTACTATTTCAAATAAGCTTGGAATTGTTTGTATATCAGGTAATTCATTTGGTATAATAGAATCAATTTGATTGTAGTTTATTTAACTGGTAAGCCATAATAATATATGTGTATGAGGCAAGCCTCTATTTTTCCACTTAATTATGTACATGCAGCATCATGGTGGAGCAGCGATTTCTGATATGTTTATCAAATTTATCACTTTAATTATCTTCATCTAAACACCCTAGCAAATAAATATTGTCGATTGATGTATGATAATGTATTGTCCAAGGAGAAGTTAATTTGAATTTCCTACCACTGTGGATTTGAATTGAATTTAATAAAAAGTTCTTGTTTTGCATACTTTTTTTACATGTCCTTACATATTGGGTCCGTACATGCATATATCGTGGACAAACTGTGAGGCTGGAAGGTAAAATGCATACATGACCTGTATCACTTTCTTGCCCATCGCTATTTATATGAACATTGATATGTATGTAGGAATCTATTCATAGCCTTCTTGATAAGTTTGGATGTATAAAGGTCTTTTTGCTACACCTTTTGCAAATATATGAACTGCAAACTGATGGAAGAGATTTGGATTTTTGTGATGATGATTAAAACAATCATTTCTCATAACAAAATGATATGCATAGAAATATACGTGAAACATATTTTGTAATATTTACAATCGGTGGAATTCTCAAATGCTATCCATCGTCTCCATATACGTATAGTAGGGGATATTGAAAACTGCCACAGGATGTGTGATTTCACCTACACGTTTCAGCATGTTATCTTTTGCATGATTAATTATGTGTCTGTTAAAAAACTTTCCTCGGTCATAAAATGCGATAAGTCGTTACGTGTTAATAAACTGAATCGCCTAATATTTAATATTTAAATGTTTTTATCTGCATTAATAACTACTCGAAATTCTGTTGATAATCTTTTTCTCGATAGCTGATTTAACGTTAAATGACTTGTTTATCACGAAAAAATAATGCTTACGGGGAGTGTTTCTATAAAGGATATTTTTAATAACAAAAACAAATATACATACACATCTATTAAAAATGATTCTGTGTCATGGGATGTGATGAAAGCAATAGACACACAGCATTTTTATAAAATTTCTAAATTATTTTTTAGTTAGAAAATAAATTTTGATTCGATCAAGCAATAAAAATTTCCTTCAAAAGTAAATAAATTCCATTTCATTGCGTTTGAAATTAAGACGAAATCATGTACGTAATTTTGCAAATTAAATGTGTTTGTGAATAAATAAGTCCAAGTGCAGTATCAATTATGAGAAAATAATTTTAATTTTATTTTCGAATAAATAATTAGTAATAGAACGTCCTTTTCGATTGCAATAATTCTTCCTTATCAAAATCGTTATTTATACCTTTTTTTACTTATATTTTCACCTCAAAACAAGGCACATTGCCACTTTGGTGTAGGGTGCTACTATCAGTGGCAGCAACTACTGGGGCAATATGTAGGGATTTGGGCAGCAAGATGTCGGTTCACGTTACACTTGAACTTCTGCATGTCAGTACAGTTGGAGAAGCAGTTCTGGGGAAAACTACTGGAGTAGAAAGATCTTTTACATCTAGGGATCTCTACTGCATGGGGGGCGATTTAGCTGCCTGTCGGGTTTGTCGAGGGTGTCTACGTCGTGGGGGCACAAGTGTTTTCAGTTTGTCAGGGCATTCACAATTAAAATACTTGTAGAACAGACAGAGGGATGCAACGTTTCGTCGATGGGACAGAGGCTTCAGCTTAGATTGTAGTCCAGGACCTATCAGATTGGCGATTCGCTTTTGAACCTTGTCGAGGAATTAGAGACTAACAACAGATGCACCAGCCAAAATGTGAGAGCAATACTCCATACATAGGTGAATGGTGGCCTTATAGAGGTACAGGATACTTTCAGATGTCAGTAGTTTTCTAGCACGGCAGAGAGAGCCTACCTTCTTCGCAGCGGCCCTGGCAATGTTTTCAATGTAATTGTCCCAACTGCAGTTTGAAAGATGTACTCTCAGATAGGGAGTCACTGGTCATTGCTATTGGTGGCAGAGAAGGTTTCTTTTAAGTATTGAAGGGAACCAGTTTAGTCTTGGCAGCATTGAATGTGACTATCCATTTACGTCTCCATTCCACTACAGATTGGAGGTCATCTTCTAGTGTTTTTGCTATTTTTTATTTATGTGTTAATTTGTTTTCCTGTCATGCATGTTATAGAGTGTGGCGTCATAAGCATGTATACCCATCAACGAGGCAGTTTTGTCGGGGAGGTCATTAATAATTATTAGGAAAACAGAGGTCCAAGGATAGACCCCTGAGGCACTCCCGCATTTATATCACATTGTTTAGATGTAGGACCGTCGAGGACAACCTGGATTTTTCTCTTATCTAAGAAGGACTTAATTATGTTAAGTATTCTACCAGTGATACCGTATGATTTAATTTTCCTGAGAAATACCGTATACAAAGTCTTAGATATATCTAGAGCTACCGCTCTGCCCTTCCTCGTTTTGTCCAGTGAATGGTATATACGTTCAGAGATTACAGTGAGGATGTCGTCGGTGTAACGGGCTTATCTAAATTCATATTGTTTGTCAGTCAGAAGTTTAGCATCTGTAAGGTGACGGACTAGAGCATGGTTAATTATGGTCTCAAATATTTAGTTGCAAAGTGGGAGGAGGCTAATGGGGCGACAATCTGATGGGTCAGTTCTTTCCTCAGAATTCTTGAATACTGGTACCACAGAAGCAGTTTTCCAACAACTCAGAAAGCATGATTTGTTAAGGCATTTGTCGTAGAGTTTGGAGAGAACTGGAGCTATTTCAGCTGAGCACTTTTTTAATAGCACAGCTAGAATGATATCAGGTCCACATGCTTTTGAGGTGTCAAGTTTTTTTATGATAGCAAGCACCTGAGCAGGGGTGATTTTTAGATCGTCTAGCGTGGCGTCTGTCCGCAAAGAAAAGTCAGGAAGGCGGAGGCAGGGTTCAGTGTTGAGTAAGAGGCGAACCGGCTGGCAAGCATATTAGCCTTGTCGTTTGCTGAGCAAACAACCTTGTGATTGTTGGTTAGTGGGGAAATTCTTGATTGCGCATTATTTACTACACTGTTGTAGATTTTCCAGAAGTCACGAGTTCCTAATTTATGTGCGTCCATGCGTTTTTTAGTGGTTTCATTAAATTCTCTCTTATAAAAGCAACATTTTGTTTTACTTTGGTACTCTCAACATACCTCATTTTATTTCATTGTTTTATCTACTATATAATAAAATGATTCCAGTAATAACTCTCTGGCCTAAAATAAATTTGCACGAAAAGATGCCACATACAAATTTATTGTCTATATTATTAGTTTGTGTTTGCTTAAACTTTTCAATCATTTTACATACATTTATTTGTTATCGTAAACTACTACATTGCATCCTAGGAGCAATACCATCACAGTCGCAGCCATCTATTTTGGAATAGTTGCTTTTTTCACTCTAAAAAATACTCCTAACGCTCCCAGTCAATGCCGGAAGGAGTTCTGTGTTTTGGACAGATATAACGTCATATCCTTATTATCTTAATCGTATACATGTAGAAATTACCTAATCATACAATTGTCTTAAACAAAATACCAAAAATATAAACATTTAACACATCGAAACATGTCCATAAGCCAAAACTGCTTAAATATACCGTACATGTTAACATTTCTTATTTAACTACGCTTACGTGTTACATCTTTTGGTGTTTACATACAGTGTACATACTATTTCCGACACGTCGTCACATGCTGAGAGCCATTATTTCTACTTTTTCTTACAGCTAGACAAACAGTTCTATTTTTTTAATACTATTGACATAAATTCTTTTTTATACGCTAAATAAAAATGAAAAATATTACGCGAATATTACAATAAATACCCATATTTTGTGTTAAATAGAAGCCTTTAAACTGACTTTTCCTGAATATTTGCAACATTTGTGTGTGTGTGAGTGTGTGCCTGGGTGTGTATTTTTCGTTTTACTGCCTGTTGCCTGACATACTTTTATATTATACTATAGGTACATTCACTTCAATAGTGTACTATATGTGACTTTATCAACATTTGATTTTTAAAAACTTTTTCCTCATATACTTTACTGAAATATGGACACACGCAACTAACACTAAAAAAATCGTTATCGTTTTATTCCACCGAAAACTGGACCGTGTTTTTGAAGAAGGGGTCGGTTTTTAATTGACATGTTTGAAAGTCACCCATGCTTTGCGATATGTACGTTTGAAAGGTGTTTGCAAAGTCATTTTGAAGGTCCGTAACGTCGTTATTTCACCGTGGGCGGGTCGTGTAAAGTTTTTGCTTATTTTTCCTTATTTCCCCATTAGCGTTACGCGGTCTAGCCTGGCTACAGATATTCGCTGGTATTTTTATTCTAGTAGGAGATTGCTTTTTCCCCCTTTTTGTACGGCTCACACGGGTAAAAACTAATATGAAATATTTTGTTTCTAAGTTTCACACGCAAATAGGTCAAAAGCAGAATCATATTTTGCCTAATTTCCCCAATTATCTTTCCTTTTTCTTATATATATTGAAAACTGTCTGTGCGTACGTTAAACACTTAAAACTAATATCAAATGTGCTGTTTTTATAATTAAACGCAAATATCACAAAGTAAAATATTTTGTTCTGCCTAATTTTCACAGATGTAATACTCTTGCAGGTATATATTGAAAACTGTCTGTGAACAGTATTTCTTTCAAAATTATGAAAAAAAAGTCCGTCCTTTTGTCTTAAATTAAAATCTAAGGTTACGTTGTTTCAAATTATATAGTGATCTGTTTTCACTGTTTATCATATAACCACATTTCTGTATATATTTTTTTAAAATAAATAATACATGTTTATTTATGAAAACGATCTGTTAAAACTGCGACTTACTCAAATAAAGTTTACATGGTAACGTTCAGGTAACTGCGGAAATTCAGTTTTTTTTAAGTGATGGAGTGTTCGCGAGTATTCTGCCCCCTACGCTTCAGTTTGCCGACCAAAACAGCTTGAAATATACCCCACCCGCAAGCTTACTACGCACAGGCAGACCGACGCTTCAACCACCAAATATTGTTGTTTGTACATAGTATATTTTTTGTTTACTTGCCAACGAAGGCAGTGTTAGACACAAGATCAATTTACAATGTGGGAGTACACCAGCTCCTAAAAAAAGGGCATTCTGTTTAGTAACAAAAATAAAAGAAATGTATCAGTCACAAAAGATTTCTCCTCCACTAACCGAGACCAAAAAGTGAAGTGAAAAAAAGTCAATTGCAGCACCAGAACAGATACTACACTTTGATTCTGGCCTGAAGGTAAAGCGCGTGGGAATCTTTACAACGATCGTCAATGTTACATTTCGGATAAATTTTTGACAAACCCACTCCACTCACAAAATTGGGTTTCTATACCGAAGCTGTTTTAAACATAGGAAGGTTTGCGGTATCCATTCTGAAAGCCGTTCTTAACATGTGAAGGTTGAAAATTTATTCCGACAGCCGTTCTTTATATGAGGAGTGTGTGGGTTTAGCAACAACAACAACAACAACAACAACAAAAACAACCCTACTGTAATGTAATTTTTTTGCTGGAGGGGCCAACCTACCAGAAGACAACACCGGTTAACGGGTCCTGCTAGTTTATTAAATGACTAAATGAATCGCAATCTAGAATATCAATAGTCTTTTTTTAATAAAAATAGTTTAAATAAAAAAGTTGTTAGGAAATATTGTGTAAATCAATTTACGTTAATGAAATAGTATTTAACAAATATTTAAATAATGTATGATTAAAAAATGAAAGCGCTAAACTAAACGCCGTTAAGTAACTTTCATATTTAATGAAAAACAGCAGTTATTTATAGGAGACAAAAACACACAGATAGAAAATGATAATATCAAATAGTTTAACCCTTAAATATTGTATTATAAATTATTTAAAAATACCAATATATATGTGTATCATATAATGTTCTGTATTTTTTCATCATTTTTAATGTCGTATGCCGTGGTTATACCGCATGAGATTTACTAGCAATATAGTCTCACTGTTAATTTGATCTACGTAAACTACATTTTGCATAGCATTCCGCTTTTGTGATCTTAATATAATTTTTGTTTAGTCTCATAGAATTATAAAGACACGTCTCGTTAAGACTTATAACCATTACATTTTCTTTGTCTCACTTCAGGAATATTCTTTCTCAATAGTCTCTGTCAATATTTAGTAATATTTTACATCGTTTTTACTAATATTTTACTTGTTCTGGTTAAGGACAAAATACCAGTAAAATATTTGTACAGATTAAGGTTTTGTAATTCAAATCTGATCAAGTATAAATCACTTTCACCACAACCGCTTTACTTGATTGTATGTACCGCTTAACTTTAATATATGTACCTCTTAACTCTCTCTCTCTCCCTCTCTCTCTCTCTCTCTCTCTCTCTATATATATATATATATATATATATATATATATATATATATATACAGCTTAACTTTAACATATGTACCGCTTAACTATAATATATGTACAGCATAACTGCAATATATGTAGCGCTTAATTTAATATGTTTGCTGCTTAACTTATATATATATATATATATATATATATATATATGTTTATATATATATACCGCTTAACTGTAATATATGTGCCGATTAACTTTAATATGTGTGCTTCTTAACTTATATATATATATGTATATATATATATATATATATATATATATATATATATATATATATATATATATATCGCTTAACTTTATTATATGTGTCACTATACTTAAATATAAGCACCGATAACTTTATTAAATGCACCGCTTAACTTTATTATATTTACCGCTTGACTTTAATTTATGTACCGTCTAACTTTATTATATGTGCCGATTAACTTTATTTCATGTACCTTTTTACTTTTATATATATCGCAATAGCACAATTTTTATAGAAGTTGAAACAAGCGTCATCATAACTCATATTAAAGTGATTCATTTTCATCTTTCACGCATATATTTACAACACAGCTGCTTTAATATCGCAATATGTTTACTGATCATGGCGTAAATAAATATTATGGGTTAACATGGTACTTTCCTCCTGTCATGGTCCATAGAATAAGGTTATTAGGTTCGTTACTTATAGCTAGAAATAACAGATCATGTAGCCTTATAAACGAAATAAAAACAGTTCACCATATTATATAGCGTTATTTGCTAACCATTAAGCGAGCTTTAATTACGATTATTCTATGTAATGTAAGACTCGGTGGATTCCTTCTTTTCCATGCGATTGCGATGCTTTGTAGCAGCCTTGGGCAGCAGGTGTGTGTTACGTTACATGTCGTCCCGATACTGATCGATATCAAACAGTGCGGGAATGGTGTTTACTGCATCAGAGTCAGTATAATCTCATGGTTCTCCTATTTTTTTTTCATTCTGGTTTTCATTAGAATTTTCGTTTTTTCTTTCTGATGTTTGTAACGTTATTTATTGCGTTTTATTGATATGTTACTTTGAATATTACTTCTTTATTTGTATTTATTGTTATTTTTTGACGTGTGCTTCGTGGGGATTAACGTCGATCATAGTTTAAATACAGCATCACAAGTGCGTAATAACAAACAAAATATGGAGATCAGTTTAAAAATATACTTACGAATTTATTTTTATAATTATCTTAAATCAATAAATTAAACCAGACTATGCTTGTTTCTTTATGTAATTTTTATTTTGAATATTCTCTTCTTACAATTCACTTTCTTTAATGCTTTTATTTTCACTTCCGTTTTGTTTATTGTTTATCTATGTTCTGTTATACACATTTTCTTCTTTCTGCTGTATTTGTTTCATTTACTTTTAGATTTAATCTTCAATTACTACCCGTTTCTTTCATTTGATTAAGATTTTCTTTCATTTCAATTTAGCTTTCCTTTTTCTACCGCCCTATATAAACATTTGTATGATATATTACTATTTTATTACGATGTTTCGGAAATATATTTAAAATGACATAATGTAGTGTTCCGAATCTACTGTCATAGATTCCTACCAAAACATCAGCGGAAACATTGCATACACATCATATTTGCAACATGTTGATTAAACTGCATAAATGGTTTATTTTAATTCGATATTGTTAAACTTAAGGTCAGAGAGCTCAATATCATCTTACATTATGTTATTTATTATTATCTGATTTTGTTAAGATCCAACTCGCTAATTAAATAATTTCATATCCTAAATGAATTTTTTAATTAGGTGACATTTACCATAACTTGTATTTAATGTTTTACACGTATAAAGTTTACATGTATGCAAATCTTGTTCCGGCTATACACGTGTGCAATAATACATAAATTTTTCGCCATTCAGCTATATTTTGTAAACATTTATTGAAAAAAATTAATCCCGGCAACTTGATTATTGTGTAGAGCTGACATCTATTCAATGTTGTCGTGTTCGTCCTTAATCAATGCCTGGATGCAGATACGGAACGAGGAGCATGTCTTTTCCACAAGCCCGGGCGAGAGCTGGACGAATACTCGGCAGAGGCGGCGATCAAACTAGCTTTGGTGTTATGGGACGTATTGTTGGTGATTTTTTTCTATGAGTGACCAAACGAAGTATTTAATTGGATTCAGCTCGGGGAAAAGCGGGGGTGGGGCATTGAGAGTAAGATACAAAGTCGTAGCATACTTTCTTTGGACAGTGAGCCGGCGCCAAATCATTCTGCCACACTTAGTGGCTGCCAGAGAGAATCTGATTGTACTAAGAGATCAGACTTCTCTTCAATATATCCAGGTACAGTTTGGTGTTAATTTTCAAGTTGACTTCGAAAGTGAAACCACACGAATGACTATGATCGTGACCGGAGACTGTTTTCATAACCTTGAGAACTTCCCTGTTATTCGTGGCAACCCAGCAATGCATTGTAAGAGTATTGATCAGTAGAAAGCATAAGTTGTACAGCGGCGCATCTTCGATCTCGCTATTTAAACATTGTGACATTTTCAGACGTGATAGATGACTCCTATTGCTCTTAGGATTTGTACACATTTAGCCAACTAGTAGATTGTCCGCAAGAAAAAGAAAACCGGTTAAGTCAAACGAAAATGGAATCATGCCGTCTTTTCTGAGCAATAATTTCATCGTTTCCCAATGTACATAAGCGCGCCCAAAATTTTACCTGAAAACAAACACTTACATTCTTATATAAATATTGGGTCAAAGAAATATATTTACAAAAGAAGCAAAAACGTGATCATGTGACTTGGCTACACACAAAATGATTTTTGGTAAACGTACTGATTTTAAGTAAAGTTCCCGCAATACTCAACTCGTAAATACACATACATAAGGCACACTTGACCAAGGACAGTGGCTCTCGCAAAATCTTTCACACACATAGTAACACCGAAAATAACAACACATGAATTTCTTTTTAATTGTATAGGAAAAAACACATCATATTTATAGGAGAAGGTAAGGTTTTAAAATGAAACGGGTAGACAAGATGCGTTGTTATTTTTTTCATGTTTTCTCTTAAATATATACTGGAGTATCTCCCTTCGTGTTTAAATCATTGTTGAAGATATGTTTAAAAACACACTTCTATGATTATTATCTTTTTCTAAAGATATTTTGTCGCTGTTACAAATGCCAACCGTGCGTATTGTGTGCTATTTACGGTCAGTAAGATGCATTCTCCCGGGAAAGATGTGTTATATGTGAAAAGCAGCAATAAAAGTGTCTGATCATAAGTTCGTGAGCGGTACACCATTTATTGGTGTATATAAAAACTTTGCATGTCCTATTTTAGAGAGTAGTATGGCTAATAGCAGAACTTAACCGTTAATGTTTAGTAAAGCCATTAAAATCGATTTTAAAACCTTATATTACATTTTTATTAAATTTATTAAAAAAAAACGAATTTAACGATTTCTAGTTTCATCTTTTGGTAAACCTCGCTCAAGTGACGTATTTGGAAAAAGTATTACGTTAATAAAAAACAACTAAACAACTGCATTAATCCTTATCATAATTTGATCTTACTTTTAAAAATAATTGTGTGCATATTAAATAGCGATTTTTTATTGAATAGTGAATACATTTAATCGTGATTTTGCTTACTATCAGTGTTAGAACAGGTATGTTTGTATTAATGCATTAGAATGTGTTTCTAATATATCTATATTCATATGCGGGTGTGACTGATATTTGAGTGTAAAATATAATTATACTTACATATCAGTTCATAGGGTGTTTTCAGACATAATGATGGATGCCTTATCTTTTCAGTAAAAAATGCCACTTTAAAAATATACATTTCGTAGTAAAAAATCAATTTCTGTAAGTAATATTGTCATAGGTAACAATTCAAAGTGCCTGATTGGAAAAATGCTAAATCCTGTAAAAATTATTATTTTTACATTAATCTATTGAGTCGGTCCCGTCTGTATTTGTAAGAATATTTATTGTGCAGGAAAGATAAATGTGTTGCAATAAAAAAAGCAGAAAAACCAGGAAATATGTTATCATTCCATCCCGTGTTGCTAGTATATATATATATATATATATATATATATATATATATATATATATATATATATATATATATATATATATATACTAGCGTGGGTGGCCACCGTTACCCGGGTGTTTGGAGATGTATGCTGAGCAAAAAAAAAAAAAAAGAACAAACAAAAAAAAAACGTCAATTTGTTTTATTTGACCCCAATTATGACCCCTATAAATTTATTGTTTTGGGCTCGAATCATATTATTTATTTATATCCATATCCAACGACCCTTTATCTAAGATTTCAAGTATTTAGACCCAAAATTTTCGACGTAGTTTGTTAGAGTTCTCAAAGGTCAAATCGTTGAACTTTGACCCCTTTAAAAGTAAAATTTCTTGCCGAAACCGATCACATAAATTTTCCCAAATCTCAGTACCATATATATCAAATTTCGAGTCTGTAGACTTAAAGTTGACAGAGTTATTGCGTAGGAAAATGTACACAGACACACAGACAGACAGACACGTTGATTTTATATATATATATATATATATATATATATACACGCGCACACACATCCATATATATATATATATATATATATATATATATAATCCTTTTATAATTAATTTCTCTTTTGTAATCATAAAAGTTTAAGAAGTCGGATTATGTAGGTGCAAAGTCTGCGATAGTTTATATTTAGTTTCTTTTTTTTTTCGGAAATTTAAACTGTATTTTTTTATTTTTGTTTTTACATTTTTTTGTAACTCTAACGTATCTAGACTATCCATACTATAAAGGGCAAAATTCTGTCCGTTTGTGTGTTTGTATATCTACTTAAACGTTTGACAGACGTGTCAGAACGTGATAAAACTGGAATCGTATTAAAGCATTCGGACGACAAATATAGAATAATTGCCTAAAAACATTAATTCCTTCACCCACAACTAGGCAGTTTCAAAAAGGAAGAGATCGTTTTTTCGTAGATATTTTCATTTTCGCAAGTCAGCCACTCTTTTCAATTGGCAAACCTTAATTTTGCCGTTCACCACTTCTGGTTTTGCAGTGGCCACAGCGGAAATGACGTCACGTTTTTCTTTGATGTTCTTTTTCTCCTTTGGGGTAAATGTTCGATCCTGCCAGCCTACTACCATTTTTGTTTTGCTCAACTCACACCTGCAAACACCAGGGAAAACGATGGGCACCCAGGCAAGCAGGGAGACGCGACGTTATCTGGGATTAAATGAAGATCAACATAAGTTCTACCTTTTAATATTGTTACTGTGATCGCCATCAGAGGATTCGATGAAATCAAATAGCTTGATTACTGTTCTAGTTAGGCACACTCCCGCATTGTACAAGAAAGCAGATTCATATGCCTCCTGCGGTAACTTTGTCCACAATATATTGTAGTCTACATTGCATTAAAGAGAAGCTAATATTGATTTAATAAAATTATCTGTGAATGATAGCTTCATTTAAACTTTTAAATGCAAAAGTTAGGAAGGCTATAAAAGAACACATACATTTCGAACGCACCTCTGTTTTACTAAAGAATCTACACTTGATTTTATGAGTTAGACGTTTTCACTTTTACGGGGATAAAACGTCTAAAATGCTCTAGTGTAAACCTTGGTCAAACTCGAACTTTCTTTTTAATCTGAATTTTTCGCTTATCGATTTTGAATACTCATCAAACGTATTCTGATACAAAATCTACATAATAGTACTCACAGACAGATCAAGTACATTTGTGTAAAAATCGAAAACCATGGCCCAGCATTTTCCCTTGTAGTCGTATCCACTACGCTAGTTTACTCTAATTTATTTTCTCTCATAAGATGTATATATGTATAGAGACATCTTATTTACATAAGGAAACACGCTACTCTTTCTCATCATTATATATATAGCCCCAAAACTTGCGACTCTCTCGTCAATGACCATCCCTCCGGAAAAAGCCCGCATAAATCGGGCGAAACGTTGAGTATTCAGGTCCTTTCACCTCCATTTTTCATATCGCCGGATTTAATCCAGCTCAACAATTATATATATATATATATATATATATATATATATATATATATATATATATATATATATATATATATATATTATGGGACTTTTTGCTAATCCCCTTAAACTATATATTTATATATTTTTAATGCAACTTTCATGTGTTTTCTACTAAATGTCATCCTATATGCTACGCACGTATATGCATAGAAAACCATGCAATAAGAAATTATCAAAATGAATAATTGCTTAATTTCTTTTCTCTTCAAAGGACATCCAAATTAGTGACCATTAATTAATTCTGACTGTATCGATGATTGGATATATTAAAAAGTTCCATTAATAATTTAGAAATATGAAAAATAAGATTCTGAATTAATGTCGGTGTGATAAAACAGACTCAGATTTATAGGTGTATAGCTAAAAATATATATACAGATCTGCAGTTTGTGGATGTAACTCAAGCTTCATTTTACATAAGGTGGACAATATGTAACAGCGTATTCGCAGGTTTAGTTTTAAAATGATTATGTAATCTATAATCACAAAATCTCCTTTTGCTACAGCAGTACATACATAATAACGTCCGTTCTTCCTGCTGAAAACACACACACACACACACACATGCACGATCGAAATACTTACTCATGTATATCCTGAATTATATATAAACGGAAACTTTAGTTTTTGCACATTCGATATATATAAAAAAAATGTTTCTTCCGTATTATGCCATGCGACAATATTGTACCAGCTTGGCGCCGATTCACAATTGAAATCAAACAATACGAAATTGAATTTAAAACATAATCCTTTCGTACAAATCGCAAAATAACTAAAGAAAGCATTACCTCGATTATACGGAATATATCTAGATGATATTAAGTGCTTTACTTACTTGAACCTTCATACCTCCCGGTCTTTAAATGCCTACTTTCTATATTATGATCAATTTGTTTGATCCTTATATAACCTCTACAAATGAATTTCTGTTATTTAAACTGACTTGTCGCTGGCTACGGCCGTTGGTATTTACTGGAATTTTGTTTCCAAAACGTCCTCCCAGTGATCAAGTCCTCTTTGCACTCATCCAATGGCGGTTTGAAAAGTGAAACGAAAATCCATTTGTAAAATCTATCTGAAGATGTAATGAGCACTGGAATCTGGGGAGACTTGTCATTCAGACTCCGGGATACACCACAGGTTGTTCCCAGAGATATCTTTTATGATTACGTGTGAAAACTACTAGTGAAAGTTGCATATTTACAAGTTCTACACCCACATCACACGCCCCCCCCATTGTCTCATCACAATTCCCTCAATAGAAAAGTGATACCAAAGAGCCGAGAAGGGTAAAGGAGGATGGAAAGACCGAGGAGAGAGCGCTGACTAGACCTCCTCTGGACAAGCCCGAAGAGAATTTGGACCTTGGGGAGGCTTAGTGCCACTAAAATTCCAGTATAAACCAATGGCCACTGCCAGCGAGAAATCAATGGTAAATGGCTGCTGCGATGCACATTTATTTGCGAAATGCTATCGACATCTGGGGAGACTTGTTGTCTCTCAACTTCCAGAGGACACCACAGGTTTCCAATCACATCGGTTGTTGACTTGTGTGAAAGCTCCATGTGAGCCAATAATTATAATAATAATAATAATAATAATAATAATAATAATAATAATAATAATAATAATAATAAAACTTAGTAAATGAATAGCCACCAACCAACTAGTGACCACGGCAGCAAATTTACTCTAACATCGATGTTAGTAAATTGTAATGTTATACTGTTATGAAAGAGATCTGAAACAACTGACTTGTTAGAATCATAAAATATACCTTTGATTCTTCAGAGAGCGATCGAGCAATCTATATTCTCTAAGTAGGAGTGTTCCCAACACCTAAGTGAAATAAGCGAACACATAAGGAAAGTAACAAAACACCAGGAAACAGCTCTTTTGCGGAAATCGACGCAGATATGTTGAACATGATATACACATTTGGACCCACTGAACAGGAAATTACAACACGCACAGCGGAATAAACAAGAGAAATTGATCGTTCCGAGGATACCATGATCCAGGATAAAAAGAAACGGCCATTTTTGAAGCCGGAAGACTGGATTAAAATAAAATTACTACAGAAAAATCAAGCAGGCGTATCCTACACATCCGAACATCAAACAGACGTAGTATGCAGATGTCAGAAAACCAATATTTAAGAACGAACCTATTTTTCTTATTATAGTTATCTTATGCAATTGTAAGAGTAAATTTTGAAACAAATTAGAAACGAGGCAGAATTTAAAAAAAATCAAGAATTATAAGTTCTAGAGTTGTAAACATTCTTAAAAAATAAGACAGATATTCTGAAAATAAACAATATATACACAGAACTAAAAAGAAGCTTGCATTTATTTGCTTCCCCGCTAATCAAATTAGGCACAGTCCCGTTTTTTAATGTGGGGAGGAAAAAGCAGCCCCTCCTAAGAGGGCCACTCTGGCAGGGTCACAAATTAGCAATTGTCTGATATGAAGGGTTTCCCCCACATTGACCAGAACTGATTACGTCCTTTTCCCGCTCCTGGCCCGAATGCCAAGAACAGCCTCTGCGCTTAAAAAAAAAAAATTCTTATCAGCTCGTTGAAGGTAGGATGGAGTATCATACAAGTGCCAGGCTTTCACTCACTATTTCATATATTCCAACTGAAGGATGTTTAAGACTAACTGGTCATGTTTTCATGTATAATTCTAAAGTGTGGTTGTTTAGAATTCTTTTCGTGTATATAAACCAGGTAGACTGTAGAATTATTTTTCATGAGTCCAGTTCCTTCTATTCAATGATTGAAATCTTTCTAAGATTTCAGTTTCGTTTAAAATCCTGGTATTTCGTTTTCTTTTTTCCCTTAAACTCTTATTTAACAGAGCATCATTGGAAATGCCTACTATTACTTAGGTTGCTTCTTGTCCTATATCACTGTGTCCGGTGTAATAGGTCTTTTCTTACTATGTAGATTTAGGAACTGCATAGTCATAATAAGTCGTGCATGTATTTAACTTCTTCTGATATATTTTCCTAGGAATTGGTGATTCTTTCGATATAAAACTGTTTCGAAATTATTAAGTGGAGATATTTATACACTCCGTTGTGTCGCATTGTTTAGTAACGGTCCAGAAACAGTTAGATATCAGGTAGTCCGCACTCTCTACTTCTATGTGTCAGAACCTGCACTTGTCATTGTTGAGATCACTCATCTTCTGAAAAACATTGTTCATTACGTCTTGTCTTGAGCAGCCATTATAATCCTCTTTTGATAATAGGTGAGTGATTTTCTTTTTACCCAGTATATAAGATCTTAAGTGTATAGTTCTTAGTAATTGCAACCAGAACATACATGCCACACTGTAGGTTGGTCCATTCTTCCATTTTTCAAGTGAAATTTCTCGGTGTATTTTGGCGACTATAAGCTTTCCAGAACTCGACTTTGGTAAAAGGTCGTGACACAGCAACGCAACAGTTATAAAGTTTGTATAGGCAATCGGGTCATTAAGTCCCGACTTCTCTAAACGGTTCACACAACAAAAAAGAAAATCCGAAATAGCATCCTTTCGAGTTTTCAAGTCTCAAGTAGGTGACAAACGAGAATAAAAATTGTCGGAATGCCTCGTCTATCTGTGCCCAAGAGTATCAACAGCGCCTCTGTTATATTCAAGAAGACAGCGCTCTTCTTACTTCTCCATACGCTGTGTTCTTATAAAGAAATGCTTCCACTTAAATAAACGTCAATTACATTTCAAGTTGAAAAAGAAAAATAACGAAACGATCCTAAGAAATTTACACGCATATAAGCATTCAAAAATAATACATATACATTTGCATAAGAAAAATGAAACAATAGCAAATCATGCTAATGAACATATCGAGCAACACGGAATTTCCTCACTCGCATTGAGATTGTTTTTGTTTTCTTTCCTTTTTTATTTATTTAATCCCTTATTAATGCACCACTTCCAGCTATAGAAGTGGACGTATGAGTTCTGTTGAGAGGGAGGAAGGTTGTTACTTGGTAGTCCATTCGGGACAGATCGATTGACCGGTGTGGGTCTCTTTGAAAACCTCACAGGAGCCGCGAAAAACTAAATCAAAGTTGTTCTGCACGCCTTTTTTATATTCCGGACGGTAGTCATGAGGTGATTTCTTCGACCAGTAAAGTCTCCATAGCTTAACTCATCGTCGGACGGGATTTGTTCGACATTCACTCACGCTGCATATCAATAACCTCTGTCGTTTTGTACTCACAATAACACTGGCTCTGGGTGAGTATCATGGATCGTGTTCATATATAAATCTGGGGTGTCACTCTGCTCACCACAGAATAGTTACCGGATATGCCATCATTTTGGAAAAATCTTTACTGATCTTTAGCTGCTATGGAAATTTTAAGCGATCAGATTCTTTACTAAATAAATACGAAATTAGGATAAACGTTATAGAACGTTATCTCTCTAACAGCATCAAGTCTGACTTTTCATAACCAAACTTGTAATGCCACATCCGTTCAACAACCGATGTGTATTGCCCGGAAAATACTATAATTAGACCCGCTTTTCTCAATTAGGCGACCTAATCTGAAATTATACACAAATCGCAATAAAATCGTTCAATAGAATATACCTCAGCAATGTACAGCAATTATAAGTATCTTTTCTTTTTGGATTCAATAGATAGATATAATCTTCCTTTTACGATTTTTTTCCTTACAGGAATATACCTTCCTGAGTTTCATAACAGGTTACAATTTAATATAAGAAAATGGAAAAGAAAACACGGAGAAGTAAAATTTCCTGTTTATTTGTATTTAATTTAAAAAATAATAAAAGAATTATACAAATAAGAATGTCGACGAAAATATGTTAATGGATTATTGAATTCGTCAATTAATCAGCTGGATTCTTCTGTGATGCTGCTCCTCAGTATTTCTTTTCCGTACCTTAAGTAGTTTCTTTATTCCATCTTAGAAGTGGGCTTTCAGACGTTGGTTTTTCTGCATTCCGTCTCCATTCCCACAGCAAGCAGTTCCTCAGTTTCACTATTCACACACAGTAATGATTAGCGCCATAATCGTGCCTATTATACAAAATTACCAAAAAATACACCTATAACGGTCGCAATACCCGCTATCAGAAGTCAGTAGCACAGGTTTAATTCTTCTCAAAGGAAACACCCTGCGCACGTTGCTAAAGCTACCCCGCAGAATTTGACCGAAGTAGACTACGAGACTCTGCTCCATTCACTATACTTTCCAGACCTTTCACTATATATATAGCGGTTAGCTATGTAGGCAAATAAGATCGATTACTACTTAAACATTTTGTCAACTTTCTGCGTGAGAAAATCCTTAACGAACTAAGCGATATCTAAAACATCGTCCACGACTCATCACCACTAGAATGCAAAGGTCTTAGGTTACTGACATAAATACGGTTGTTTGACGTTATTAGAAGTGCGTTGACTCTGATTATGCGTATTTCGATCAAACACTTTAGGTTTGAGCCGAATTATGTTTATCTGAATTTAAAACTAAACACAGGCAAGAATTTTCTTATCAACCTGAATATTTGCAGACTACAAAACAGGGTGATAACTTCCAGACTATTCTGTGGAATTTGACTTCTCGTTCGCTCGTACTCTTGGCTGGGTATCCTGCTCTATCGATTTAGTTGAGATTGCAATTCAGCTAACTTTCCCGGCGCCATCTCCTTCAATAAGACGGGCAATTTTAGTCTCGATGTTGCAGAAAAATGCTTTACTATATTACCCCAGGTCAATGAAGTTACTCAATCTAGAGTTTATCGATTCATATCACAATCAAATTCCACAAATATTAAATCTCATTCATCTTAAACAGCCGTAGCATGTTCGGGAGATCAACCACTCAACTGGCTTCCACGACACTTATAAGCATACATTATTGATTTGTGACAATCCTTATTTGATATAGACCCGATGATTCTATAGTATTACTCGGGAAAATTTTAGTACACATAGTCTGCGGTAACACGTCATATAGATTGGACTCTCCGATAACAGTTCTTGATCTGGCCAAATCAAAAAAAAATAAATCACCGTCCAAGTTCACATAAATTAAGGGGGTTCTTCCTCGAAAAAAACACCTGATCTCTGTAGGAGATACACAGATAATAGAGTATTCCATAATTTTTTTTTACTTATTTTGTAAAGAATTTAAGTAAAATAATTATCCCTTCCCTAATTGGTCAGGATAATATATAATAGCATACCTTTCCTGTAGTCACTTGGTCGTATCACGTTGTAGGATACATATTTATCCTCTATGCTTAAGTGTAAAACCTAATACACAATATTAATGGCTTGGGCTAGTGTGTAGTCACGTCGAAATGTATTTTATTAGAGATCCGAATAGTATGTTATTTTGAATATGTGGTTTTACAATATCCTGCAGAGAGAAATTATACACACTGAATTGTCGTGTCGAATATGGTTTTCATAATCTGTTTTATTTTTATAGGATTTAGACAGCTGTGTTAACAATTAAAACAGTCGCACCTATAACGCATCACCGTATGCATTTAGCTAGGATGTTATATTTCCGCCATCAATTTATTATTTATTAAGTATATGCTGTTTGTGTTTATACTGTAAAAATCGTATTTTTTTACTATCTATCTTTATAAGACATTGTTTATATAAAGTTTAGTTTCATAATCTTATATATAGGTAACGCCATATATAGAATCAACCTGAAAAAAAAAGTATTTATCGACTATAAAATATGACACAAAAGAATATTGATGGAAAACAATAAAGTAGTAACAGTACACATCTTAATACACTCGGTTGAACTTGTGTTCGAGTTTAAATGGTGTGAGACGTAATAAACAAAAATATAACTCACCAATATGAAAGATTTAGTATACGAAACAATGAGAAGACAAGACAATCACGAAGGAAAATATACATGATCTGATTACCAACGCAAAATAGGAATACAAGAGAGGAATTCAAAACAAAATATAGATGTTAACTATGCAGACACATAAGATTGCCTACTAAAATTATACAACAAAATTAACCAGGGGAGTGTTATAAAATGCTATTGTAAAATAAATGTCAAATTGCTCCTCGTGATCACAGAAAACAAAACTAAATAAATTAATTAGACAAAAGGTCAATATTTACAAAACCCAAGGAATGTAGCTAATATGCTTGGAGCAAACAAAGAGTACACTCATTATAACGCATAATTAGTAAAAGAAACCCTTCGGATCAACATGACTATGTTACAGTGTTGGACAGGTATGCAGCAAAAAGTTATGTGGACAATTGAGCACGTTGGGATAGCATTTCGAAATTACATATATTATATACAGCTTAAGCCTGATATTATAATAGTAGACAGAAAGGAAATAACTGGAAATGGTAAATATATTTGTTACAAAATGAAGCGGAAAACGTGAAACAAATATAGAGACGTGCACAACAGTTGATACTCGAAACACTATAATTGCTATATATAATATACATATATATATACATATATATATATATACATATATATATATATATATATATATATATATATATATATATATATATATATATATATATATATGTATACACTCATGAACAAAAAAAATGGGCCAGGAAAGAAATTTACATTTTATTGCACAAAAAGCTGCATTACACAAAATGCAATTAAATAATAAACGAAAATGAGTAAAAAATATAAAGAGCAAGATATTTACTTTAATAAAAACTTAGTATGGATTGGAATTGCCCTTAGATCTTTTTAAAAGATCAATTCTTTTTATCATGCTCTCAACCAACTTGAAGCACTGTGAGAGGAGATGTTATTCCATTCTCTTTGTACTGCTTCCCATAATTTTTCTTTGTTGGGAAAAGTTTTTTTACTAATGCACGAGATATTATAGCCCAAATATTTTCCATTGGGTTTAAATCTGGGCTTTGGCCAGGCCAAAACATCACATCAATTGAATTATCAGTAAGCCACTTCTTTGTGACTTTTGCTGTGTGTGCAGGGGCATTATCATGTTGAAAAATAATGTCATTGTTCATTTCTAACTTCTGGATGCTTGGTAATATACCTCTTTCTAATATTTGAATGTATTCTTTGGCATTAATTGACGCATCACATGTGATAATTTCCCCAACTCCTGCAACAGAAAAGGATCCAATACGATTATTCCTCCGTTTCCATGTTTTACTGTGGTTTTTATGCAATTCGGTCAAAATCTTTCTCCGGATCATCGGATGCAACGTTCAGGGGCATCACTGGCAAGGCAAGATCTTGATTCGTCCGACCAGAAAACATTTCTAAACCAATCTGTATCTTCCGTACCACAACATGAGGCAAATGTCTTTCTGTCGTTGATGTTCTTCTTAGTAAACAAAGGTTTTTTGCACATCTTTTTGATGAAAATCCCATTTCTTTCATCCTTCTGGATATTGTCACTCTAGAAAGAGAATTTCCTTTTGCTGTTTCGAATTTTTTGCTATGGTCAACATAAGTTTTTGCGATCCTTCAAAACGGTCATTTTAAGCCTGTGATCGTCCTTCATTGTGGATGTTCTGGGGCGACCAGAACCAACTTTCCTGCTCACTGTGCCTTCAATTTCGAACCTTTGCCCAAGTCTCTTCACAACTGAAAGAGATGTTGCCACCTTTTGCTTCTTTCAAAATGTCGAAAATCTGCTTGTAAGTCAAATTTGCCTGTCGTAATCCTGCAATTCGGTTTTTAATTTTTTCGTCAAGATGTCGTCTTACTTTTCTTGGACTCATCTTTAAAACTAATAATCTGAAAAATACTAAATAACAGCTAATTATTAGCAAACAAGCGATAAAAATTTTAAAAATTGTTTTCTTTCCAATTTACATCATGGCCCACTTTTGTTGGTCCAATTTTAATCATGCCCCATATTTTTTGTTCACGAGTGTATACATATATATATAATTGTTATACAAATTATTATAAAAAAATGAATAGAGTGTAAAAGTTGGACCAACCTGAAAATAAATCGATAACGTATAATGATATTATTCAAGTACACATACACGCTTAAATATATACTATACTAGACTACTCGTGACCCGTTGGGTCAGTAGGTTATATTAGCTATGGAATTAATATATGAGCGTGACACTTGTGGCGTAAAGGAAATAGTTTTTTGCGACATACGATAAACATTTCTATGAAAGTATATTAAAATGAATAAAGAATATAGATAGATTTCTATGAGTCGATCTGTTCATAATTGTTTATTTTTGTAAAAAAAAAACTTACAGCCATTGAATTATAAGTGGTTCGCCATACTTATAGGTACATCTGCGCTATTCAACTTTTGATATATCGTTTAATTAATACGCGAAAAAAAAACACAATTGGGACGCTGAAAACGTACACAGTAAAACAATACGTTGTAAAATGTTCTTACGGTTGTCAATGGTTAAATAGATTTATTTGTAAGAAAATTGCGTTAAAATAACTTAAACGTAATAGAGAAATGAACGATGTACAAAAATACAGAAAGTATTAACAATTATTAAGGTAATTTAAACGCAAAAAAAACATTGGGACATTGAAAACTTCCAAATGAATAAATAAATCCGACAACATTTTTTAAAATTTTCCGTTACAAATACAAAACGAATACAAATACAGATGAATAATTGCAAAAAGCTCCATTCTTCCCATGTTAAATAATAATTCCGAAATAATAACTTTAATATTTCAGTGCGAAGGTCAAAATCTGCAAAAGAAGCGATTTGTGTTTATTTATTTATGTTGTTATGGGTAAATGTTTATGCGCGAATGCCGTAAACTGGAAAGTGCGTTACATCATTCGTTCATTTGAGTTTTATAATTATATAGATTAACAGGAATAGATAAGTAGCAAAACCGACCAACAAAACTGAAATAATTTGATATAAAGTTAGAAGAAAGCTTATTCAGACTAACTGACTGAAGCTTATATAATACTCGACAATATATAGCATTAAGAATACAATTTTACTTTTCCTACAATCTGCTGTAATAACACTAGATTAGGTACCACAAAATATTATTATAAATATTAGAGAAAATTTTAAAAAAAGCAGATTAAACAATTCCTTTTGATCCTAAGGGAACCAAAAGTACTAGAGTCCGTGGAGTCAAATTCCACAGAAAAGTCTGGCAGTCAATAGCTTGTTTCGTATTCTGCAAAATATTCAGTAACGATCATGTTGATGAGAAAATTCATGCGGGTTTTATCTTTAAAATTCAGATTCATTTATCTCGGCTCACACTAATAATTATAGATCCGAGTCAACACACTTCTGGTAACAGCAAACAAGTGTATTTACGTCAGTAAGGTAAAACACTTGCGTTCTAGTGGCGATGAAGTCGCTAAAGGCGTTTTTGATACCGCTTAGGTTTTTGAGGCATTTCTTAGGCAGAATGTTGTGTAGATATTTGAAAAAAAAGTAATCGGTAAGTGAAAAGTATGGAGAGTATGGTAAATGTGGCAGAGTCTCGTAGTCAAATTCTTCCAACTAGTAGGGTAGCTTAAGCAACGTGCGTAGGGTATTGCATTTTAGAAGGATTAGACTTGAACTGTTGAGTTATACTGGATGTTTTTGTCGAAGTTTCTGATGCATTTGATCCATTTTTTGAGAGTACTTCCTCCGCCGATATCGTTTCACCCGCATTCCTAAAAACTGTATTGGATGAAGCCGGTCGCAGACCACTAAACAGTTAGCATGCCTTTCTTTTGGTGCAACATTGAATTCGCAAATGTGGAGCTCTGGCGTCGTCTGAGCACTGAACTGAGAGTCGTTGGGTTACTTAAAGCCGCACGTTTCATCGCAAGTCATAACCTGGGAGAGAAACGGGCCGTTGCTGTTGCGTAAAAAAAGGGGAGAGTACACGTCATTTCTTATGGTTATCGTCTAATTCATGAGACACACATTCATCACGATTTTTGTCTTTTCAATTTCTCCTTAGTTGGTGGAAATCTTCGTATACGTTACGTCTTATTCAGAAGCAAGTACTCGAAGAGTTTTAGGTGGATTGACTTTGACTAAGACTCTTAATTGACTGTTGTCAACATTCGATGACCGACCTCTACACTCATAATCTTCAAAGCTCTATTCTTTGTCTCAAAATTTCTTAAACAACTAGTGTGCTGTAGTTTCACTAGTCCTTTCTGTGCAAAATGCTTCGTCGATATCGTGAACAATCTCAGCACCTGCTCGGTCTACCTTGAATTGAAATAAGAAAATGTGCAATTTAGCTTTTTTTTAACAGTTTGTATTCAATATATTATAAAGAAGATATACTTGATATAAAACAATTGAATTTCAAAGGATTTGATGGCCGAAAAACGCTCCGAAAAGGATGTGTAAAATAAACGTGTTATAAGTAAAATGAATTGACAATAATTCATATGAAATAAAAATATAAATTTCGCAAGAACTTAGGTCTCATCTTAATAGAATAATATTACTTAAAGAAAAGCACTGTCAATACGCGAGAGCTTCAGTCGCTTATGATTTAAGACTGTTCTACCAGGTAACAATTGATATATATATAAAAGTACCCATAGTTGACTGGGTTCAAAAACAGCCTACAGAAAATGGACTCGGATTAATGAAAGTATGATAGGTTATGAAAAGGAAGAGTTGTAAAGAGATAGCTTCGAATTTGGGAGTATCAAAACCTAAGCAAAATATGATGAAAGTAAAAATAAAATAGATGAACTCCATAATTTATTATACCATACCTGGTCACACTGAAACACGTATCACAATATTCTGGGGATCTATATTAAAAAACCTTGTTAAACTTTGTGACATATTTCCATTCTATGGAGGTCAGGCGCGAACGAACACCTCGTAATATTATTATACTATATTTCTTCAAACTGAAACATAATTATCAAAATATACTTACACAGATAAATATGAAAAGTCTTTATTAAAGTTTGTGCCTATTTCCATTCTATGGAAGCCAGGCGCGAACGCATACCCCACAATTTTATAATACCACCATATTTAAGCTGCAGAATACTTATCAAAGCATTCTTATGTACATCTACATCAAAACACTTGTAAATGTTTTTTTTTTTACTTTTACATTTTTTATTTCCATACTTTGCGGACCTGGCACGAATGCAGACCCCACAATTTTAATGAACCACCGTTCTGCCAGATCAAACATACCCATTCCTGTGTCTCGATACATCTTCTATAATTATATGTAATCAGTTTTTAAAATAGTCAACCATATAGGAGCTTATTCGTGACCAGACACACACATCCATTCATCTTTATATCATATATATATATATATATATATATATATATATATATATATATATATATATATATATATATGCATTCATATATGTATCAATTGTTTCTGGGTGTAATAAATGAATCCGAACGAAACAGGACACAAAAATCCGAAGAACATTTAGAACATATGAAAAAAATAACTTAAACGTCCTCGTAGGCATAAGTATAAGGAAGTAGAAATGAACAGATGTGCTTCGCTCATATTTCGATTGTATTCTGATTAATGTATGTGCTTTTCAATTTCTGCTTTTCTCACATTATTATACTGTGTCTACCTTCATTTATTACGCGGATGGTTCTTCTCATTAATTTACTTCGTTGATATATTCAAACTGCCCCTTGTAGAATAAATGTTCACTACGCTAAAATACATGGCGCCTAGAAAGTACAAAGTAAGACCGACATTATTATAACAAACGTCTGGGACACACTTATTATATGAATGTACGGATATCCTGCTGGGAAATCATCTAAACATGAAGGAAAAAAAAACTGAATATATGTTAGAAACGTCAATTAGTGTTAATTATATGTGACAAGTAACTCACGTCCATACGTACCGAGTACACCCACACACGCACGTGCACACACATATAAATATATGTATGTATCAGGCTGACAATAAAGTTCTTGTGGCTTTAACTTTTGAATTAAGATAAACATATCTCGGCTCAAACAAAAACTGCATTGGTTGAAATACGCACCATCAAAATCAACACAATTTTCCCAACGCAAAAAAAAAACGTATATTTATGCCAGTAACTTACAAATCCTGCGTTCTTATAGACATGAGGTAGCTAAAAGGCGTTTTTTTTTTTTAAATCGCTTAGGTGTTTGAAGCATTTCTCACTCCGAAAGTTGTCGGCATGCTTGAAAAAGTGGTATTCGGTAAGCGACAGGTCTAGAGATTATGTCGAATGAGGCATAGTTTGTTCAACTTCTATAGAAGCGGTTTACAACGTGCTCTTCACCTCTTTCGATAACATTTGCAAATAAATTTGCATCATCGCAGCAGCTTTTTGCCATTGATTTCTCATTGGCAATAGCTATTGGTCTTTAGTGAGAGTTGAGTGGCAATAAACCGCCCGAAGTTCCCAATCCTCTTCGCATTTATTCGGCTAAGGTCTGGTCAGGTCATCAGCCTTTTCTTCCTCCTTGACTCAACTCGTTCTTTTTTTTTGGGGGGGGGCAGTGCTTATTATTTTTTTTATTATTATTATTATTATTATTATTATTATTATTATTATTATTATTATTATAAGTTCTAATAGCAGTCGTCGTCGCCGTCGTCCTCATTAGTAGTAGTAGTAGTAGTAGTAGTAGTAAATATATTATTCAATACATATACATACATACATACATACATATACATATATATATATATATATATATATATATATATATATATATATATATATATATATATATATAGTATGTTATGTGTGTGGAGCTGTACAGAGATATCTGTCAGATATTCGAAGGCCGATTTTATCTAAAATATATATGACTAGCATTTCAGCCCGGCGTTGCCCGGGTGTTTGGAGGTGTATGCTGAGCAAAAAAAAAAAAAAAAGAGTCATTTTTTTTTAATTTGACCCCTATTATGACCCCTTAAATTTTATAGTTTCGGGCTCAAATCACTTTATTAAGTTAGATCCAGGTTCAAGGAACCTATATCTAATATTTAAAGTGTCTAGACCCAAAATTGTCGGAGGAGTTTGGTAGAGTTCTTAAAGGTCAAATCGTTGAAATTTGACCCCTTACCAGCCAAATTTCTGGCTGACACCCGTCACATCGATTTCCCAAATCTCAGTACCCGGTATTTCAAATTTCGAGTCTATAGACTAAACATTGACAGAGTTATTGCGTAGGGAAATGTACACAGACAGACAGACAGACAGACAGACACGTTCACTTTTATAGATATATAGATTTGTATATTTGATTCTCTCTCAATCGTAATTCATTGAAAGTTGCAATTGTTTTTTCTTTTCATTACAAATGTTTACTCGATTTCATACATTGTATATTTTAACAGATGCTAAAATTCTCACATTAGTCAATATCTCGTCTTCATCGCCTAAGTTCACTGATTATTTTCAAGAAGTATTATCCATTTTAAACGCAGCATTTTTCACAGAGCGGTTGTTCAACGTCTGGACAATCCGCCATTTTTTCCCCATTCATTCATAAAATCGACATATTCATTAATGTTTTTTCACCCTGTATAATTTAGTGTTACGTCTTAAGTAATATAAACGTTTATCATATATGAGCTTTATTTTTAACTAGCCTGGGTTCCCAGCGTTGACTGGATTTTCGAAGGTGTGTTTTAAGCAAAAAAAAAAAAAAAAAAAAGAAAAAAGTGGTAGTAGGCAGGCAAACTTCAACCCGGACTGCGAAGAGGAAAAGAACGGGAATAAAAAGTGACGTCTTTGCCGTTGTGTTTATCTCCAAACAGTAAATAATCGAAAGGATGGGTGACTTTCGAAAATATCGGCGACAAATGTGACTTCTTTATGTAGAAAATGATGAAGGGTGTATGTATTAAGCCAATCTTTAGATATTTGTCGTCCAAAGGGTCATGCTTCTAACGATATCGATCTCTTGAAAATCCGTCGAATATATCGACAGTTTTAAGCATACATACATACATACATACATACATTTACACGTGCGTACATATATACATACATACATACATACATACATACACACATAAATGTAAACAGATAGGTTAGATTTATGTTATAATTTTTTTTTCATTTCTGTACTTCACTTTAATCATCGTAAACGATATTAACATTAATATTTCCGCTATTTCTGTAAGCATAATCAGTTATTGATTGTTGGTTGTTTTAGCTTTACGGCATATCAACCATTTTCAGGTTATTTAATGCCGAATCCAGTGATTTTGAAGAAAAAATTAATAGAGTATATTAAACCCATAGTTGTGACCCTAAAAGGTACTCACAGTCCGGGTCAGAGTGGACCTGGTAGAACTGACAATTAAAGGGTGGCTCCATACTCCCCAGATCCCCCCAGCAGGGACCATATATATATATATATATATATATATATATATATATATATATATATATATATATATATATATATGATGTAATGGAATAACCTAAGGGTCCTTCATAGATGAAATGAACTATGGATATATTCACCCTCTCACGTGACTGAGGCAGAATGAAAAAGGAGAGGAAGAGAATAAGAAAATATGTCGAGTAATTTTCTGTCACATGTATTCCCTTGTAAATAAATCCCTTTATCTTTCACCTCTCATTTATACTTTGTTTAATAAAGAAAATTAGTTTTCATGTTAATGTTATCGATTGCAGCCGGGTGCCGGAACCAGGTAAGCACTGTGTTCCTCCCACACGTTTTAAATAGACAGTCCAGGTTGTTTTCCTGTATTATTATTTAAATTAAGGATATAACAAATTGGAACAGGATTAGTATTCAGAAACAACGAAACTTTAAGCCAAAAAGATAATGGACAATGAATGCAAAAACTGCACGGAAAATTCGACTACAAAAAAAAGCTAAGACACACGCACACAAAGTAAGTTATTTTTTAAAATTCAGTCTGTTACGGTCTTACTGAAAAAATTGACATTGAACGAAGCATTTAAAAGAACAATTTTCTCGGAAAAAAAGTTGTTTCTTTCAATTTTTTTATTGCATAAGGAAAAAAAAACAATTTTTCTTGGAACGGAAGAAAGTTGTTTATTTAAATTTTCTTTTGTTACATTAGAAAAAAACGGCGGTCAGGAACGAACGTATGTATGTCGCTGCTGTTGGTTCGGTGTCAGTTTTTTGTGTGTACCCCCTTCAAAATCTTTGTCCACAAAAGAATATTTTTTGTGGTTTAAAATATCGGTGAATGTATTTAATGCTTTGGCCAGGTACTCTTACCCTTTTGTTTTATTACTGTTTTTTTTTAAAAGAAAAATATTTCAACGTGGAACAATCAGCTGAATTTACATCAACTACAACTACAGTTTGCAGTGACAGCCCATCAAAGGCAGATGAATTTTTTACAAAAAGAATAGTTAAAACAAAATGAAGTACTAAAAACAATATTAATGAAACAAGAAGAAAAATAGAATCGTTGGTTCTCTCCAGAAAGAATTGCAAATTCGCTGACAGAATTTTTATATGAACTAACTAATAGCCGTGTCCATACGTGTAGATACGAAAATATGTTTTCCAAACGATGTCAGGATGAGGAAAAGTATTTTACTTTTACAAAAACTGGGTTCCCATGAAAATACCAAGCATATAATATTATACTCTCAAGGAAACCCGAAGATATTTCTTTTAAAGGGACTATAGAAATTTTATCGAACATTTTCGAGGAGCGGGATAGCTCATTTTATACTCGTTATAGGTGTTAAATATTTTGAAACAAGACGATAAACACTTTATCACGTATGCTAGAAGAATAAATTCCCAATGTGAGTCATTTAAGTTGAAGGACTTCAATAGGACATGTTTAAATTCTTGATATTTGTGCAAGGGTTAACATCCACGATAAAGAGATTCGGTCTAGGACATTATCAACCAAGACATAGAATTAAGCTTACAGAAAGTTACTGGAGCAGAAACTGTTAAATTTAAAACAGGGCAATACTAGTATCGAAGAGAAACATGTTGATCAAATACAAAGGATAAAGCAAGGTGACAACTATGTTAAAAAAACTGTAAGCCGCGTGGAGGAAAGAATCACTACATAATGAGTTCTACTTTTAAACAAAATATGATGTAAGTGCGGGCGTAAAGGACACAAGTCAACAATATGCAAGAAGGAGAAATACTGTAAGCCTCAAATAAAGACCATTGATTCTAAAAAAGAGTCTGAGTATGGTAAAAAAGGAAATATATTGAAGTTAGAATTAATGGGTGGAAAGTAAATTCTATTGGATACTGGAAGTGCCTATCCTTAATTGATGAAACAACATGGAAGAAAATTTGTTCTCCAAAGCTGCAAAATACAAAGAAACTTGCCAGAGGAATGTTTGGAAATATATTAAAATTTAAGGGTGAATTTTATACTAATGTGACCCTGAGAGAAAATACGGTAAAAACTAAAATGTATGTGATAGCCGGAAAAAATTCTAATCTATTTGATATAGATTTGATGATGTTTTTCAATTTATGGGAGAAACTGATAAACTCATTTTGCTAAAGAATAAGTTTGACAGGATCCGAAAGTCCCAAACTGCCAGGAAGATTTGTTGGGGATTTGAAGAAGGATTTTATCAATTTATTTTCTGAAGGTCTGGGTTGTTGCACTAAAACGGAAGTGAAAATTGAACTGAAAGATGAAGCGAAACCGATATTTAAACCGAAAAGGAAGGTTCCGTATTCGGCAATAGAAACACTCGAGAAAGACTTAAATAAACTCGAAGAAATCGGATAATAAAAAGGTGGACTACTCTGAACGGGCATCACTCACAGTTATGTAAAAAAGAAAAATAAAACATCAGGGTATGTGGAGATTTTTCGACGCGACTGAATGATTGCTTAAATGATCATAATTATCCACTTCCTACCCTGAGGAAATATTTTCTAAGTTAAATGAGGGAAAAATTCTCTTATCAGAAGCATATTTGCAGGTCAAAATCCACGACGATTGTGCTAAATACCTAACACTGAATACTCATACAGGATTATTTTCCCTAAAACCTTTCCCGTTTATGTTAAATGTAGTACCAAAATTATTTCAACAAATTATGGATGCCATGTTAGCAGGCTTCGATTTTGCAATAGCTTATTTGGACGATATTTTGATAAGAAGCAAAAATGTTGAAGAACATGAGAGACATATTCTTAAGGTATTCGAGAAAATAGAAGACTACTGATTTAAAGTGGCCCTCGAAAAATGTATTGAATATATGGGGCAAATAATTGATTGAAAGATAGAAGACCTAAACCCTAATAGGGCAGAAGCAATTAGAGACATGCCTAGACCAGACCAGTGAAGTTACAGTCATTCCTGGGTCTATCTAACTACCATAATTCTTATATCCGAAATATGCACGAACTAAACTAACCATTAAATGAATTATTGAAAAAAAAATAAAAATTGATTCTGGACAAAAGAATGTGAGGAAACATTCCAAAAGTTTAAAAGATGTTTGTTATCGGATCTAGCGTTAGCACATTGCAATCCGAACAAGGATGTAATTGTAGCGGCAGATGCAAGCGAATACAGTTTAGGAGCGGTTCTTCTATACATTGATCTACTAAACCAATTTCTCACGCCTGGAGGGTTTTATTACCCGCTGAAAGAAAGTACAGTCAGATTGAAAAAAAGGGTCTGGCGATTGTGTATGCCATGAGAAAGTTTCATAGATCCATTCATGGAAGATCTTTCGTCTAAGAAACGGAACATAAACCATTACTATCGATATTTGGTTAAAAATAGGGATCCCTACTCATACGGCAAATCGATTACAGATTGGAGGATTAATTTGCTAAATTACGATTTCCAAATGAAAAACCTAGCATCTAGTAAAATTGCACATGCACATGATTGTCGAGATTGATATCCAGTAAATCTGAATTTGAAACAACTGTTATCGCTGCACTAAAGTAAAAAATGAACAAATAAATACATTAATAAATACTGTTAGGACATTTCTGTTACACTTGAGGGAATAAAGAAAGCAGAGGAAACGTTCCATTTGTTTTTATCTTGCTAATATATTAACGAGATAAAAACAAGTGGGGCAAGACGAAAAGAATGGAAAAGGATACAAAGTGTTTCCATTTTCTATGTTTGATGAAACGCTGATGTACGCAGATAGAGAGAGAGAGAGAGAGGGAGAGAGAGAGAGGTAATGCCGCAAGTATTACAAAAGAAACTCCTAAAAGAATTCCACATGGGACATACCGGAATCTCCAGAACGAAGGCCCTATTGAGGGGATGCACATACTGGCCTGGAATGGATCAGGACATTGGGAAAATGGTGAAATTATGTAAAGGTTACCAACTTGCCTCGAGATCTCCCACATACGTACGCAACGTTGGCCTAAAACAGATGTACCCTGGACACGCGTCCATTTCGATTACGCAGAACCCCTGAAGGGATATTATTACCGAGTAATCGTAGATAGTATGTCAAAATGGCCAGCCATTTTTTAATACAACCACCCTACCGTGGCAAATACAATAAAAGATCTGGACGAGGTATTTAATCGGGTCGGAGTTCTGAAAACAATTGTTAGTAATAATGCCTCTATGTTCACAGGTCAGAAATTCAATCACTTCTGTGAGGCACAGGCCATATAACACATTACAACACCAACTTTTTACACTTGACCAAACGGACAAGCGGAAAGATTTGTCGATACTTTTAAACGAGCTTTAAAAAAGAATAATAACATCGACACGGAAGAAAAAAAATTCTTCGCAATATATAGGAGACCACCAAATCGAAATCCAATTGCTAAATTATCCCCAGCTGAAATTATGTTTGCCAGGAAGTTACGTTCGGTGTTCGAGCGGTTAATCCCAAGAGTAAAGTACAAAAAAAAGTATCAAGGATAATGTAAAGTACAAGACTTACAATGACGGGGATAAAATTTTCTTTAAAAAATATCAGTTATTTGGGAAGAAGGCATAATCTAAAGAGGAATTGGGACAAGTGTTTACATTATAAAAGGGCAAAATATTTTCCACCAAAACATATTACCCAACTGATAAATATAGAAACATTCAGAAACCAAGTGTCACCAATAAAAGTGCTATATGACATTTTCTATATACTCCCTTCAAACAACGAATACACGTAACTAAAAAATCCAGTCTCTTTTCAAAAGTAAACAAATCGGCAAACACAAATGGCGAATAGAAAAGGAAAAGGATCGATTTTTTGGACAAAGAAAAAAAAAGTAGAATCAAAATCTATGGAAGAATTTGGCTTGGGTGATGTAAAGGAATAATCTTACATCCCTTCATAGATGAAATGAATTATATTGATCCTCTCACGTGATTGAGGCAGAAGGAAAAAAGACGGGTAGAACATAAGAAATATGTCGAGTAAATCTCATGTCACACGCATTCCGTTGTAAATAAACCTATTTGTGTTTCATCCATACCCCAGTGTTTCTGGTTGTATTCTTATTTAAAGTAAGGACATAACAATATATATATATATATATATATATATATATATATATATATATATATATATATATATATATGACTAATTTTAATCGTAGTTTCACATCGGCATACAAGCGTTTGTACGCATATCATCCTCGCATCACAATCCTGAAGAAAAACAACTTTTTTTTATATTTTGAACAAATCAAAACACTTCCTGGATGTATTGTAAATGTTTCCCTCTTGGAGCTATCCAAATCCTTTAAAAATGACATTTTTCTTCAATACACCAGTCGGATAATGTTTATCAGAGTCTACGGACGGGTGTCGTTAAATGCCGTATTCTGTGCGCCCCTCTCTGAAACATCTCTCCCCACTCACGCGCAGACTAACATTAACTTGCACGTAGATACACTCCCAACTCATTGACTTATTATCGTCTGGCAATCTATATGAATTTTGTTCATAAAAATATTCCAATATTTTTCAATGAACTCTAAATATACTACAAAAAACAATTGATCACTTACTCTTATAAAAGACGTTCAGTTAATTATATTTTATTAAATTAAGTTGAGGGATTTTTAATTCGACAACCTGACACATGAAACTTTATCGTTCGTTGCTATATACAAAGAATGTAGTTATATATATATATATATATATATATATATATATATATTTATATATATATATATATATTTATATATATATAATTATTTACTATAAAATAAAATACCTACAGGCACTAGTGTTTCAACCTTTCGGGAATCATCAGTGCAGAGTGTCCTGATTAACGCTAGTCGAGATATTCGAACCATGACAATATATTTCATGTGTAGCTTCATTAACAATTCGGCTACCGACAATCGCGAGAAATATAGTTGAAATTAAACATGTATTATTTTTAAATGCTTTTGATGTAAGTTCGAGTGATCTAGTCATTATATGAGCTAAGCTGACCGACTTATTACAACTGAAAGTGTTAAGGGATAAGGAACACGTTTCGTAAAGGCGCGTGTATATATATATATATATATATATATATATATATTTAATTATTTTCTACTATAATAATTAAATACCTACAGGCACTAGTGTTTCGTCCTTTCGGGAATCTTCAGTGCAGGATGTAACGATTAATACCAGTCGAACGATTCAAACCCCGCATCACGAGACATCTCTGGCTCGAATAGCGGAGACCTAATCCATTCGGCTACCATTTCGCGCTTGAAATAACGTTGAATTTTAAACATCTTAATTCTAAATGTTCATTTACGTCAGTCAGACAGCGATCTAATCGTTATACGATGATCTACGCATAAGAGCTAAATTGGCCGACTAATTCAACTGAATATATATATATGTGTATATATATATATATATAATTATTTTTTTACTATAATAATTAAATACCTATGCATATATATATATATATATATATATATATATATATATATATATATATATATATATATATATATATATTCAGACACACAGACAAAACCCAATATATATATATATATATAAATATATATATATATATATTCAGACACACAGACAAAACCAAAGGTAATCTCTTAAAAACTGAAAGAAACAATATAATAAATTGTATTTTTTGTGCCATGGCTTTCTAATCGATAGTTAAACTGCTTCAAAATGACAGCAGTTCTGTTAACATTATTTGTTTCTCAATAAACTATTATCGACCCGAATTCTCATGAACTGATTTAAGTTTATTTTATTGAATTTCAAAATACATTTGATTTTTTTGCAAATTTCAAACTAAATCATCTGGTGCATATCTGTATAATTTATTTATTTATTCTGTTACCACATGTAAAACAAGCGTGACTTTAAAAATAGAAGGGTTTGCTTTAAAACAATAAATATCGATAAACAAGTCGTTTTCTTAAATCGTGTAAAACTTGGACATAAATCTTTATCAACATATTTTTTTAAAACCACTTTTATACGCAACCTGAAATAAATTGGGTCCTTCTTGAAATTCTGACGAGGGTTGTTCCAGAATATTTTATTCTATTTCTTACCTAAACATAGTTGATGGTCTCAATTTTTTTAAATAGTCACCACCTGGTAAAATTGGCTCTTGCCAGTAACGAGAAAGTGGTCGCTCATGGGCGTCTGAAGCACATTTTGTCACTCAAATTTATTTCCCCCTTCAGAAATTAGGGATTTGATTAATCATCTCGTTTCTGGTTTACGTAAACAACAATGGATGCCTTCAAAGAGACTTAGACCGTCAATATCTGAAACGAAAGGAGGTAATTTTCAGGTCATTGATGTATAAGTTTAGTCGTTATAACAATGAAATTTCAAGTTCCCTGTGATACATTTTAGCGGAATAAAAATGGGAACATTTAATTTCGGAGTGTCTCTTTGTAAATCCAATGTTTCACGCAGTTGTTAATTTCGGACAACTATTTTAAAAAGCGTCTCTTAACGATAGTGAAGGTAAAATAACGTCTATACTTTTAGAGTGTGATATTTATATTTTACTAGTGGGATCTGTGGAAATTACACAGCGGATTTATACATATGTAATATCTTGATGTTGGTATTCTGTAGAAGCTCAGCGTAAATACTGACGCTCTGCTATGTTGCTCTTTTGTTAGAAATCCAAAATCATATATCTAAGTTAGCGGGAACGTTCAACGTATTCCGATCGTAAAGTACATTTAAATTTTTATTCTTGCAGATGTCGAATATATATAATAATATAGTAAATGCTCTATCGATTTTTATATATTAAAAGTTGTTATTTCAAGAATAAAAAAATATCCATATGACTTGGGTGCATTAGTTTAAATCGAACCTGAAACAAAACTGATATATATATATATATATATATATATATATATATATATATATATATATATATATATTCAGACACACAGACAAAACCCAATATATATATATATATATAAATATATATATATATATATTCAGACACACAGACAAAACCAAAGGTAATCTCTTAAAAACTGAAAGAAACAATATAATAAATTGTATTTTTTGTGCCATGGCTTTCTAATCGATAGTTAAACTGCTTCAAAATGACAGCAGTTCTGTTAACATTATTTGTTTCTCAATAAACTATTATCGACCCGAATTCTCATGAACTGATTTAAGTTTATTTTATTGAATTTCAAAATACATTTGATTTTTTTGCAAATTTCAAACTAAATCATCTGGTGCATATCTGTATAATTTATTTATTTATTCTGTTACCACATGTAAAACAAGCGTGACTTTAAAAATAGAAGGGTTTGCTTTAAAACAATAAATATCGATAAACAAGTCGTTTTCTTAAATCGTGTAAAACTTGGACATAAATCTTTATCAACATATTTTTTTAAAACCACTTTTATACGCAACCTGAAATAAATTGGGTCCTTCTTGAAATTCTGACGAGGGTTGTTCCAGAATATTTTATTCTATTTCTTACCTAAACATAGTTGATGGTCTCAATTTTTTTAAATAGTCACCACCTGGTAAAATTGGCTCTTGCCAGTAACGAGAAAGTGGTCGCTCATGGGCGTCTGAAGCACATTTTGTCACTCAAATTTATTTCCCCCTTCAGAAATTAGGGATTTGATTAATCATCTCGTTTCTGGTTTACGTAAACAACAATGGATGCCTTCAAAGAGACTTAGACCGTCAATATCTGAAACGAAAGGAGGTAATTTTCAGGTCATTGATGTATAAGTTTAGTCGTTATAACAATGAAATTTCAAGTTCCCTGTGATACATTTTAGCGGAATAAAAATGGGAACATTTAATTTCGGAGTGTCTCTTTGTAAATCCAATGTTTCACGCAGTTGTTAATTTCGGACAACTATTTTAAAAAGCGTCTCTTAACGATAGTGAAGGTAAAATAACGTCTATACTTTTAGAGTGTGATATTTATATTTTACTAGTGGGATCTGTGGAAATTACACAGCGGATTTATACATATGTAATATCTTGATGTTGGTATTCTGTGGAAGCTCAGCGTAAATACTGACGCTCTGCTATGTTGCTCTTTTGTTAGAAATCCAAAATCATATATCTAAGTTAGCGGGAACGTTCAACGTATTCCGATCGTAAAGTACATTTAAATTTTTATTCTTGCAGATGTCGAATATATATAATAATATAGTAAATGCTCTATCGATTTTTATATATTAAAAGTTGTTATTTCAAGAATAAAAAAATATCCATATGACTTGGGTGCATTAGTTTAAATCGAACCTGAAACAAAACTGATATATATATATATATATATATATATATATATATATATATATATATATATATATATATATATATATATATATATATATATATATAGTGATGATCATATTTATTGGCACGGTAAAATAAAAGTTAAATTTTGTCTAATAAATTCTAAAAAAGGGATTAAATTAAAGAAAATAACAAAGTATATTATGTATTTTTAACTGGCCTTTCCGATGCAGCAATCGGATTTTAGAAAAAATAAATAACAAAGGAACAACAAACATAACTGCAAAAAACCCTTGTTCAAAATTATTGGCACGGCTTTGTTTTTCTTTTAGTATCAGTATAATATCAATCAATTTCCGGTTTACGTGCTTTCTGAACTTTTTTATAGCCATATTATGCTTGTTTAACGCTAATTCAGTGAATAATTTTTTTCAGATAATTTTTAGATAGCGATTTATTTAAACTATTATAAGTGACTAAATTATAATTTTCAATCGCCATGGTTAAAGCTAAGGAACACAGCGAAGACGTCAGGAAGCTTGTTCTAGCATGCCATACCAATGGGGAGGGCTATGATAAGATTTCAAAGAAGCTAAACCTTCCCAAATCCACTGTTAGAGCCATAATAAACACGTTCAAATCGCAAGGCCACGTTATGAGTTTAGAGGGTAGAGGGAGAAAAATGATTCTTTCCCCAAGAGATGAACGGAAAATTGTTCGACAAGTAAAACAAAACCCAAGGATCTCTGTTGGGGAGATTGTTGATGAACAGAGCACCTCTGGAGTGAATGTATCTCAACATACAGTTGGATGAGTTTTGAAGAGAGCTGGTTTAAAAGCATGTCGTCCGAGAAAGACTCCCTTATTGAAGCCTATGCACCTGAAAGCAAGGCTAGCCTTTGCAAAACGTCATATTGATAAAGATGTTGCATTCTGGAAACGTGTTCTATGGACTGACGAAACGAAAATAGAGTTATTTGGCCATAATAAAGTGTCTTATATTTACAGAAAATCTGGCGAAGCTTTCCTGCCTAAGAACACCATACCCACAGTGAAGCACGGTGGAGGCAGTTTGATGTTTTGGGGATCCTTTGCTGCCTCTGGACCAGGGCGACTTGTTAAGGTCACAGGTAGCATAAAAAAGGAAGATTATGTTAAAATATTGGATGAAAACCTGAAAGACTCTGCTAAAGAGCTCTCACTTGGTCGTCGTTGGTGGTTCATGCAAGATAATGACCCAAAGCATTCGGCTAAACTGACTAAGAAATGGCTTGAGGACAACCATATTAATGTTTTGGAGTGGCCATCACAAAGCCCAGACCTTAATCCAATTGAATATAGATTTGAATTTACATAATAAATTTGCATTAAAAGTATATAGAGATATTTACCTTTTAATTTTTCGCTTTTTGAAATCAGGAACTATTGTTAAAATATTCATTTAGACATTCATTTAGTATAGCTTTTTATCTTATTGAATGATGAATTTTAAAAGGGGGGAACGCTTGTGCAGTAAATTATTTCCGTTAGCGTATTTTTGATTTAAAAAACGCTACGGTTTATATATAGAGAATGTTGCTTGTGCGATTACATATTTTAAGGGGAGATAATTGTCATATTTTCTTTACTTTATTTATTTGAAGGGTGTAAGGGAGATAATTAGTCTAACTTTATTAAAAACATAATAATTGTAATCTATTTTTACTAATAAGTAATTTTTAATGTAATTTTTTTATCTCCCCTTAAAATATGTAATTGCACAAGCAACATTCTCTATATAAACCGTAGCGTCTTTAAATAAAAAATACGCTAACGGAAATAATTTACTGCACGAGCGTTCCCCCCCCTTTTAAAATTCATCATTCAATAAGATAAAAAGCTATAGCAAACATCTAAATGAATAATTTAATCATAGTTCCTGATTTCAAAAAGCGAAAAATTAAAAGGTAAATATCTCTATATATTTTTAATGCAAATTTATTATGTAAATTAAAATCTATATTTTTCTCTACTTATTTCTATCTCTAACCCATATTAATTTTCTTATAAATTTTAAATCCAGACCTTTTATTTCAATTTTTTCAGATTCATCTGCCTTACTTTTAATCTTAGATTTATTTATAGTGTCTTTTAAATTCAATAAAAACCCTTCAAATTTTGCTGACGAGGAGACCTTGCTTATTAAAAAAAACTATATGTAATTATTGTACATAACTTGATGTATACCACAATAAAAGCATTGTTTTCCGAAACGATCGTACGGATAATTGATTTTGTCGTTGTTCCTTCTTATGAAACGGATTTTAATTTTATTATAATTTGATATTTAAATTTTAAATTATCAATCACATTACTTAATATATATATATATATATATATATATATATATATATATATATATATATATATATATATATATATATTATTATTTAAACCTAAACTAAAATTTATGAAGAATAATATTATTTATAAAAAAAAAATAACTGACTTTAGTGTCCTCAGCCATAATCGGAAGCGAAACCCAAACTTATGGATAATTCTTGGTAAACTTATTTATTACAAGAAATGGAAATTTATAACAATTAAACGACAGTGACTCGGGTGTAAGCGGCAAACACAAAATAACCAACAAACGCGCTACCCTATTAATATATAGAGGAGCATTTGATTTTTTTAATTGAAATATCCATATCAGAGTTTTGATTTAGTCAAATGTTTTTATATCAAACAATATATATCTATCTGATGATTGAACAGGTTACGTTAAATTATTCGCAGACTCGTTACATACATTTGCAAAGAAAAAACCCTACAATTTTATTCAGATAAAAGCATCAGATATATTTTGTTTTCTCCGTCGAGAATTTTTCTGTCACCAGTAACTCATTACTTATAAAGGATAAGGGTAAATGAATGTACGGTGATAATAAAGGCAACAACGTAGTTATCATTAGTTTACGAAGCTTTGTATGATTTTATTATCAAAGGTAACAGATACACAAGGACTTGGTTACATCTGACTTGTAGACAACCGTGTTGTTGTAACCACGTAAGCAGGCCAAAAGTATCGAGTTTCACGGGCAGGCGATTCTAGTATAGATTCTTCGTTCATGATATCGGCATTTATATTCAAACACAGATTGAGAGTGGGACAATTGGTGTATAATGTTGTAATGAGGCGAGTGTATTACTTATAAAATTTTGCAGAGAAGGAAATACATTGGTAGACGAGCACTTTTCATAAGAAAATGGCATCAGCTACTATGTTTCGAAGTCGCTTCTGAAGTTTATTAAGAGAAGATAAAGTGCTCCGTTCAGCTCCATCCCGGAGGTGGAAAGGATACTCTGTTATCACACGTACTTAGCTTTTATACCGGTAGAGGATTGCATCGGCGGTGAGATATCTACTGAAGCGTAAAATAATTTAGCCATGTTTCCAGTGACCTTTACAAGCATGGGTTTAACAGAGGCGCATCGTTGATCTTCCTTATAGTACATTATGTAACTTTCAGACATGATAGAAGGCTCCAATAGCCTTTGACATTTATCCACAAAAGGGCATTTGGTGCATGGTCTGTAATAATTAGAAAGAAAACCGGCGTAAAGACTGTTTAAAATTTAATCGCAAAATACGTAAGTGAGCAATGAAGCTTTTAATCACAGCTAAATGATTAAAACTAGCACACAGAATATATATTGTTATGATTTAATTTGTTGTTAAGAGTTATCCCCCTTGGGAGTGACATTCATAATAAAAGCGCCCTCTGTTTCATTTTCCCGCTCGATCCTTTCTAGAGCGTACGTGTATTTTACAGTTAATAAAACCTTTCTAAAAGGCAATTCTTTACCTACTGATACTATTCACTTCAATTTTATTAACTGTAAAAAAAAAAAAATAATAATGGATCGAATCTTACGTCCCGACAGATTCGAGGTGGAACCTACATGCCCTAATTCCGAAAAATCCTATAGGCATTGGAAATTAACCCTCCAGAATTATATCCGCTCACATAATAACGGATTAATCGAAAACACTTCAGATAATTTCTTTGACTTGATCAATTGTATTTCAGCCTCTGTTTTCGATTTAATAAGCGATAAAACCGACTACGATAGTGCATTAAGAACATTGGACGCCGCTTATTTAAAACCTGAAAATATTGTTTATAATAGATATCGATTGATGACGACGAAGCAACAAACAACACAGAATATAGATGCCTTCATACTACAATTGGAAATGCTTGCCAAAACATGTAACTTCGAAGCGGTTTCTGCTGAAGAAAACAAAAAGCAATACATTCGGGAAGCTTTCATCGGCGGAATTTCTTCTTCGTCCATCAGACAACGACTGTTAGAAAAACCCATCCTGGCTTTACAAGACACATATGCCACGGCCAGATCTCTTGAACAAGCAGAAAAGCATTCGATAAGCTACGCAAATAACTTTACTGTAGCAGCTACAAATAATCCTTCGGGCTACAATCGTATAGCTGTGACTAAAGAAAATATGCATCCAAAAGGGGTTTGTTTTTTCTGTGGAAAATCACGTCATCCTCGATATTTATGTCCTGCACGAAACGCCGAATGTAAAAAAAAAAAAAAAAAAAAAAAAAAATTGTCTATAATTAATTACCCCTTACTTGAATACTTTAGGACGGGGAAAATGTTATGATTTAATTTGTTGTTAAGAGTTATCCCCCTTGGGATTGACATTCATAATAAAAGCGCCCTCTGTTTCATTTTCCCGCTCGATCCTTTCAAGAGCGTACGTGTATTTTACAGTTAATAAAACCTTTCTAAAAGGCAATTCTTTACTTACTGATACTATTCACTTCATATATTCAACCACTTTAGTGTTTGAATGATATGGGAGACATAAGGCAAATTAAATAAATAGTTAAATAAGAGAATAGTAAATATATATTTAAATAACATTCCTATTTTCATAACTTCTCACACACTGGAACGTTTTGGGCAGCTTAAGATGTGCACTAAAAATGACTGCCTCGTTCTGACCGTTAATAGATTTCTGTCTCGTTGAAAATAGCAAATTGTCCATCCTAAAGGCCTTAAGAGGGCGGTAGTGGCGAATCATGTTAGGAGATTCGAAAATTCTGCCATAAATGGCTCCACCAATAAGTAGGTCGTGGGAGAACTTTATCAAGTTCAATGTGGAATGCATAAGTTTTAAGACGAATACACATGGTTTAGATTTAATAAGAACTTTACAATATCTAATAGTAAGTTTTATTGTGTCTCGGATTCTTTCTAGCAATATAATCTGAGATAATAGACACGTATATTAATTAGAAGCGAGTTTACGGTGAGGTGTTTCTTAAACAGATGTTTTCATGATAAACTAATATTTTTAAAGAAAACCGGGAAAATTCGTACGTTACATATTTTATGATGTACAATTACATTTATTCACGTCCAATAATCGTATGTACTTGAAGTATTTTCTGAAATGTAAGTAAATATAACCTATTAAAATAAGATTTTTATAACAAATACTAACATGATTTGTTTAAATTCATATGTATTTCTATTGATGCGTGTAAGTTGGTAGTAATACTTTGCTAATCGCATACAGTTGTAGGAAGGTGGGTACTAAACTTAGAAGGTTTGTACGCCTGTCAATAATTCTCTGACATCAAAGTTACAAGGTAGATCAGAGTTGAGCTTGCGAAATATTTCTAAATTCCGACTTCACCTCTGTCAGCTGTTATATAACACAAATCTAAACTATAATAAAAACAAGTGCGCTTGAACTCTAGTAAAAGAAACATGTATGGATGTGATAACCTCAGATCATTCAACCATTCCTGAAGAAACTGGTGTTCTTAATAAATCGTTAATAGACAGATATGTTAATCCTGTCCTTTCAGCAGGAGGGATAAAAGTAAAATTAAAAAGGTGATTACGTTTCCCCCCCAAAAAGGCGAAAAGTACCCTTCCCAGATCACCAATCTTTTCCCGAAGTGTAAGTCGTGTTATCATTTTTATGACACACTTTCGAGAAACTAAAACAAAATAAAAAAAAACCGTCGAGAAAAATAAAGGAAACCATTATTTTAGATTTTCTCCGTAACTTAGGTATTTCCAGGCCATTTTTATATGCTGCCTGGAAGACACCATGGTTCGGGCAATCCTCATTTTGGGTCACTAAGTTAAACTCCACTGTCGGATGTAGTTTTCTGCTTTACTCAGAGTCGAGAAATTCATGTGGGATGTAAAGTAGGCTTACCTCGACGCGTTTTCCGATGTACCCGTTCAGCGTCGTATGATTCTGTTTCTCAGGTTGAGGCGCATTCATACCCACAAGCTTATAGTTGTACTGCTAGTAAAAAAACTTGGTACCTATCCTATTTAGATATCCCTCCGGGAAGACAGTTACATGCCGGAAGATCAAAATTTCATCCTAATCTGTGGAGAGACCAGGTAAATTAGTATCGTCAGTAAGATTCTCAGAAGAAATGGGAGAAACTATTAAAGTTCTGGGGTTAGATGATATGGAAAATTTCAATGGAAAAAGATGTTTCAATGAATGAAATCGTACAGGACAGGTGCAAGCTTATTTCTATATACCATTATCCCTTTTAAACAATTCCCCTATTTGTTCCCAGTATCCCCAATGGTCTAGGGTTGAGAAACTCTTCCAAAATCTTAATCATTTCCAAATGGCACTTGCGAGCGTCAGAAGACTCAGGAGATTATTTCGGTATCAACACTGATAAAATTCTTTTAAACAAACGTTTCTTTGCTCTATGGATTCTAATTAATCGTCTCCTGGCTGAAAAAAAACGGAAAACGAAGAATCATGTGCAATAGTAGTCCGGGGTTTTATTAGGTTTCCAGAACATATTATAAATAATGGCTTCCTATTATCTGTCGTTTGCTACACCGTAAATCAACAAACTATTGTATTCCGTTCTCACGATATAATATATGATAGGAGAGTAAAGCAACTCACACTGTCTCTGTCAAAAATGTTGTTTAAGCAATTTTTGTTAAAATTTTGTTGAGGCAATGCTTGTTAAAAATTTTGTCGAGAAAATTCTTGATAAAATTTTGTTGAGGCAATTCTTTTGAAAATTTTGTTGAGTCAATTCTTGTTAAAAATTTATTGAGGAAATTCTTGTCAAAGATTTTGTTGAGACAATTCTTATCGTCTGGATGCATATCTCCCAAGCTCCACCAAACCACGGAGAAAATAGTGGAATGGGCTTTGAGATTGCAAAAATGAAATTGCTCTTGGTATACATACATTTTCCATGGTATACAAAAAGACGAATGAACGAACTTCTGCTGTTAAGGAATGTCTTAGTAGTGTCACAATGCAAGGTAGGAGAAGACCCAAATAACTTTTATGAAACCGATCAATGCTTTTGCACCCTGCACTTAAAATAAGGGACCTATTAATTCTGCCACAGGACCGTAACAAACCATCTTGATCAATAAAAACGACATTTCCAGAATCTAATTAAGTAAGGATTTTCCGACAGTACTTGTAAATATGGAGCTCTTTTACTAAGCTCTGGCGCTGGATAATTCACATTAAATAAACTGTGTCTCCTTTTTAACAATCTCTGTCATGTCACTGCAATTTATCAACAAATTTATATACTAATATTTTAAACCTCAACCAATGTTAAATCCAAATTAAAAAAATTCTATAGAGATGAAAGAGGGATAGATTTCCTCTAAGACCACATATGCATTCACAGAATCATGCATATTTTTTACTGTGCCTGCTGAGACAAGATAGGTCAACAGTCGACTAAGTTTCATGAAACCAGGCAGAACCATGTCACCAAAACTCATGATTAGGTTTAAAATTTATTAGCGAGACTCCCATGCCGATTTAGCGTGTAAGGTGCGGGATGATGTGAATACATTTAAAATAAGGTGTCAGGCCAAATTTTATCTGCAACCCTTCACACAGTTGAAGTGCATCTCCAGTCTGCCTAAAAAAAGAAACGTTATTTGTTGTCATCGAGCAAGGAAACTACACAGGACATCACCATTTGAGCAGTAGTGATCACATATAATTTGGAAGATGAAAATCTTGTTAAACAATTCAAGATAACAGACAAACATTTCAGGGTAAGATACATCGCCATCAGTTTCAGGGTTGGAAGGTTTTTCTATTTCTGGGAGCGACTTTTGCTTTTGAAAATACCAGTTTGGACCAATGATCTTGCAAACATATTCAACAAACCAGTTAATAGAGCATCGCAGAATATAAAAAATGTCTTCGACCCGATTTTTGTCCAAACGCTTGCCGATTGAACAGAACATGACTCAATCCTGCAAGGATCTTTAATGTGACTGGACATCTTCTGTGACCTGTTCGTCCATAGATAATCAATAAGAACTTGTCTTCGCAACGTCTTTGAATGGCAGGGGGATATGGAGTCAAACACTTTATTTGCCTCGGAAGGAACTCATCTCTTGGTTGAGGCATCAGCAATTATTTTTCTGAAAAGGAATTGTAACGATAATCCCAAACCGGTATCGTTGTGACCTATGTAAACCCTAAGAGAAAGGAAAATAAATTTACATAACTGAAGCTCAAATCCATCATTCAACATTCGCTATCTGGCTTGATAGTATAAAGCTGCTGGCTGTCAAGGTTACGCCTCGGTTTCGACTTGTCCACATCTAAACAATTTTAATTCTATATGGATCACACGGAAACTTTGCCACATGGAATTTTAATATACAGCCAGATATAGAGGGGCTAGAAATGAATCCAAATATAATCGCAATATAATGGAACAACGAAACCCGTCCCCATTCCTGAGAAAGAAGTAAAATCTATTCTTTATTAGCTCCTAATTCCAAGCAAATCATGAAAAGGACTTCTTGATATAATCCAGGAGAACATATTTATCCATCCAGAAAAGTAGTAATATGTTCAGCATGTCACCATTCAAATTTACGTTTGGATAGGCTGCTTTTTAATTTAAATACACAGATCCCCTAGTCACACGGCTTGGGTTGAAGATCGAACATTATTTGGTAGTAGATAAGGGTCATATTTTTTTTACAACAGGTCGATGTGAGATACAAGTATATTTCTTTAAAAAAACGAAGAGACAAAAGACATTCACGACGATACCCTATTGTTATTGTTGTCGAAACCCCTCCAAATATTCTTGATAGATACCCTTCTTCTCCAAGTTTCGAATAACACGGCCAAAATACCTGGATATTCTGCATGATTTGAAGAAACCACCGAAAATTATACCAAGACAACTATAAACCATACTAACACTACACCAGAGCAATAGTTTTCTGACATTGGGTGATTTTCTCCTGATCAAACTATAAACACACTATTGCACGGGAATTTATAAGGACTATAAGCTGAAGATCTGTTCAAGTCAGGCTTGACTTAGCTGTCGAGAATGAAATCGGCAACAGGATCCATGCGGGTGGCGTATTGTTCTAAAACGAAACATGTGTGAGACAATTTAACTGAGGCACTCTCAACAAGCAATGGCTGGTCAGTAGAGCGAAAGGACTTTACCTCATAAAGTGGACCCTATCAGACGGGATTGAAAAGGCATACCCTTGGCCAAACGTTTGTTGAGATCAAGTCAAATTATGGCTTTTTATGTACACCTTACCTAAACCCTGGACAAAACCTCCGGCAGGGGGGAATTATTGGCCTCCTAACACTTATCCAATAGACAATCAAACTGGGGCATCTGAATTGACAACTATAATGTTTCCTCCAATAAAATAGTAAAGATTGCAGATTATTTAAGTCAATATACAAAAGAAACGTCTCTGAATCATATCTCACATTACCCCGCCCGTGATGACAGTTGTATGACACTGAAATATTGTGGATTCCAAGGATTCCAAAGGTTTTTATATTTCTTACAAATATCTACCTCCGCTCTCAGTATCTAATAAACAATCAGTAGAAACAGTTTTTCCGTTCCTACCAAAGGTTACAACTGCGTGGGGGTGGTAGGTTGCTAAAGGCTGTCATGTCAGAAACTAGCTCATATGAAGTGTTGTTGTGAACATACGTGCTTTTAGACCTTTAATTTATAATCGTTTAACTGCTTCGCTAGTATCCCTAAATTCGGATAGAGATATCCTTTCCCTAGTCTTGATGGAGAAGAATCTTGGGCACCTTGCGTTGATATCCTGTCTGGTGTCAGAAATTTTCCGACACCAATGTTAGAAGAAAAGTTAGAGTTGGCTCTGGTGTAAAGCATGTGAAATACTCTAATATGTCGACCTAAACCCTTTCATTAAACATATCTAAACTATATTATAAACTCTAAACAATACTATAAACTATACTATAAACATGGGCGCTTTAACTCTAGTAAAGTAACAAGTATAAAGGTTTCTTAAAAGCATAACGGTCTTCAGAATTTTTAACCTTTCCAGGAGAAAGTGATATTTTGAAATAAATCGTAATAACACATATGTAAATCACTTACTTCCAGTAGAAGGTATAAAAACGCGGCTTAGTTTCCCAAAGTCAAAGATGAAACGACCATCCTCAGATCACCGATCTTCTCATGATATGTAAGACATTTAAACATATTTTTCTAGCACGACAGTCATTTAGTCCTCTCAGTAAACACAGCAAGAAAAACGGTAGGCAAGTATTCTTGGTTTTTACAATGTGGGGGCCATCAATAATAGACGCCCTGTCTTCATTAAGTATTTTTCGAATTCACGCATACGCTTCTGTTTATAAATGAATGATAAGAAATGAGTAAGCAAGTTTGTATATCTTTACGTGTGTTTTCCTCTGTGATTACTTTTTCTAGCTACCCCAGAATATGGTGGCATCCACGTTTAAACTAGTTGATAGTTTTAAATTGTAAATACAGACACCGTGTAAAAATAATGAAACGAGCAACTAAAAATAAAATTATTTTTTCGCAACACAAAGATCGAGAAACGACGTTTATGCATTTAAACGAACTATTTGCACAGGAGTTAGAAGATTTTTTCTACTTAAGAGTAAAATATTAACTGGGAAATAAAATGGATATATTTAATTACCGATTCATAGAAAATACTGAATTGGATCAGTCAGAATTCATTTCCCTTTCTTCGTAAATATAATAATAATATATCATTTTTATAAGAAACGGAAATTTATGAACATAGAAGTTAATTTGTGAAATGATTTCGTATTCATCTTTATAACCCCCTTCTTCATTGAAAGATGTTATGTTATGGTGTTCATTTGCATGCAATACTTCTACAAACAGAATGTATCTTTAAAGGCATAGTATTTTGGCTTAGTTAAAGATACGCTGTAACAAGAAAATATGTATTGCAATTTTCTTTAAAATAACACAATACAAAAGCAATACATTTAGAGACGTAGGACATAACAAACGATGCAAAATGTGGACAGTTACCCGCACATGCATATTAAGAAAAGTAGAAACAAATATTATTACTTATCTGAAACACCTTTTTTATTATCGGATTAAGTGTCCATCAGTTTTAAAAAACGTTTCCTTAATTTGGGTAGATTAAATGTTATAAACATTAAAACGCATCTATTCTTTGTTTATAAATAGCCTTTCGCTCATGATTAATCTTTAGCTTACAAGATATGATCAGATAATCTAACAATGCAATATTATTGCCTTTCGCTTCTTGGAGGTCACAACGAATATTCCATTATACTCTTCATCCTAACTTCGAAATCGTCATTTAGCACAATTTATCGCATTTAAAGCTTGTTCAAGTGTGTGGTCATCTTGTATTCATGAATATGCACAGGCAAGTCACTTGATCCTGCTTCAAACTAATTATTTACACGTAATGAATAGAATGAGTTACAATTGGATACTTCAAATTCGATTTACGAGCAATGTGAAAGGCATCATTAAATCAGACACTAATTTACACGTTGCAATTGCATTTCGCACATCAATTTTATATGTGTTATTAAAGGTTTACGTTGTAGAAATCGATTATCTGATAATATAGTGCAATTCCTAACTCCGAAATTATTCAATACTTATGTTTCGATCAATCTGGGTACAATTTGTCTTCTGATTTCAAATAACATTATGTTCATAGCTAATTACGGTTGCAGGTTTTAAACATTACAATTAGAATGTTGTCACGGTCGAGTGCCTTGCTGAATTCAAGGTTCTAGAAAAGTTTAGAAATATCTCGTCCGAGATAAAGTAATGTCGTTCAAAGTTTTTCATTCGTGGAAAGAAATTCCAAGTATAAGAATACGTGGTAAATTTGGGTGGAGTTTAATACGAAGTTTTACGCAAATCGCTTTTTTTCTAAATGTTTATATATTAATAAACATACACACACACACACACATATATATATTCGTATGTATGCATATATTCACTCATCTATAAAATATACTTCGTGTGTGTGTGTGTGTGCGTTTGCATGTCTGTGTGTGGGAGTTTTTCTCCTATAGACTCGAAAGCGGCTGGGTTGATTTTCATGAAATTTCACAGAAAGTACTTTATATGGAAGACGGTTTTCTTTGCTGGGTTTTGTATTAGAATATTTTCGATGAGTACCGATAATCGACATAATCCGATGAAAGAAGAACAAGTGGTTTAGAATAATATGAACACCTTACGCAGACTAACATCACAAGTACAGTATCTCAAGTTTTATTACACCATATTTAATCAATAGAAGGTCCTTGTATATGGCAGATGCGCGTTCGAAATAGATGTTTCTGTAAAAATCACCTTTTTATAAAGATACATGGCTTTTACTTTTAAACTTATATTCATATGATTGTCATCAAACAACCATACTTGACTTTTGTATTTTAAACTTAAATGTAAGCCATTGTATGTAACAGCATTTTTATAAAATCAAAAGTCGGTTCTTCACAGTGCAATATAGGCAATGATATAATATGAACGTTGACATAACGAGAGGAACGTGTAGTTTAATCACGGAGCATTGCGACAACTTCCCCATTAGAGAAGGCAATTTTAATTGAATTGAATTATTTGATTATAAATAGGCTATTCCATCACCATAACAATACAAATATTAGAGTGTGAAACATTAGTTGGCCATCATACAATTCTGGGCAACGTCAGATAATTCTGCTGGTATATATGTATACATACGCATATATATATATATATATATATATATATATATACATAGACATATATATATATATATATATATATAGTTCTGTAGAAATATATTTTCTTATTATATATCAAGCCTTATATAAAAAGCTCAATGTCATTGGAGAGCAATATATAGAATAAATGACAAAAATTTATATTCCAAAATTCATGATGTAAACCATTTATTATTTTTAATCAGTTGTTCATACAATTCTTAACAGTATCTGTTTCGTAGTGCAGAATCAATCACTTAATTATTATATCAATTATATATATATATATATGTGTGTGTGTGTGTGTGTGTATATACATATATGTATGTATATCACACTTAGGAGGATTCTCCTTGGCTGCACGTCGCAAACGAAGATTCTATGAAGGGTGTTGTCGAAATCGACTGCAGGCACACTTATTGCTGACGAAAGGTTTGCTGAGTTCTGAATGGTCTCGTAAGCTCTGGAGAGAGCTTGGAAATGCTCAGACCAATGGTTCAGGATAGATGCTCCATCCGTGAGGAGCGACTGGCCTTCCGACCTACACAGGGGACTCTTGTTGCGGTGCATGGCCCATACACTGTTCTGAAGGCTTTATAAAAGCATCTGTGGCCAGCAGCGTCTGTGTACTGCTGCGTTCTTACTGCGAGGTTGGACCACTACTCGTTATCTTAGATTTTAGGCTGGCGCTTGAAATTGCTGCAGATGTGACGGAAGGCTGCTCCCCTCAGCGGACAGGATGGGCGAGCCAAGTAGGCCCGGTGTCCTGATCTCTTCGTTTCTAACAATTCTTGTATTTCTTCATTGTTTTCATCAAACCAATCCCCGTCCTTTTTAGTGAAAACCCCAGAATCATCATCACGTGTTGAAATTAAATGTCCGAATTAGCGAAAATGAAAATTAAAATGAAAACTAAAATATACAGTAAACGGCGATAAGTTAAAATATATAAATTCGATAAAAAGTCGATTAAAAGTAAGTATTAAAATCAGCAAGTTCGTGGAAACCGTGAAGAACTACGAAAGACATTTTAGATAGCCACTGCTTTTCCCGATAGTGGGTGGAAGAGTTCTAATATATGACGCTTCAATAATTTTTAATCTTTTAATATCATTTTCATGTTGTATAATTTTTATATTTTCAAATTTTTATGCTGTTGAATTTCAATCGACCTCTATTTTTAATCAACTTTTCATCGACTCTATATATTTAAACTTATCGCCATTTATTTTATATATTAGTTTTCACATTTAATTCTTGTTTTCGCTCATTCGGATTTTTACTTCAACACCTGATGATGATTCGTGGACAAATCGTAACTTCTCGTCACAATAAAACTATGGAACTTTTAATAAAATTTTTGATTTTGATACATAAAAATTATACGGAAAATCGAAAAATTAATAAAATAGAATCATAAAGCAAAAATTAATAAAATAGAATCATAAAGCAAAAATTAATAAAATAGAATCATAAAGCAAAAATTAATAAAATAGAATCATAAAGCAAAGTGTCTCTGTTGCATTTAATAATATTTGCTTGAATATGTATATATATATATATATATATTGATATATATATATATATATATATATATATATATATATATATATATTGAGATATAAGAAGATAATACAAGAAATATTGCCTCTTCAAGATGCGATAATACGCAGAACAATCCGGATTATACTTTTGTCATGTTCAAAGCAAAATCCATTAGAATTTATATATTATTATGATTGTCGCTTCGGACCTACCATCATCACATCTCTTAAAATGAAAGCGGAATTTTTCCAAATGGCTAATAAAAAATTGTCGCTGCTAATTATAATAATTAATGAGAAACGAATTTCACGAAAGAAAACACACGATTAAACCCGGATCTAAAACTTCTAACGTAGACACCCACTCCAAGGTCTCCTTCTCTAACATCAGGAGTCTACGTTCTAACCTATCAGAGTTTGAAACCCAATTACAGGAGAATAAACCAGACATATTATTTCTAAGTGAAACTGGCATTGGAGAGACCATTTCCCTAGATGACTTCGTAATTAAAAGTATATTCTACTTAAACTTCCAGATATGACGCCAGGATCGTCATGGGCATGGAATATGTGCCTATATAGAAGAACGTTTTCCATGTGGTAGGTAAGTCTCCAGAGAAGATCCTATCTTACCCTATTTTTAAATGCGTTACTATTTTTAAATGCATATCTGAGAAAATTTACCACACCGTATCTGCTTATCCGCCAGCTAATATTCATGTCTGTGGAGACTTCAATGTTCACAATGTGAAATGGTTAACTCACTCAAACAAGACCGATAATGATAGGAGGTTCTGTCATGATTTTTCCATTGCTTATGACCTCACTCAGATTGTTCATGAACCAACCCGTGTTCCCGATACTGACGGCCAGTATGCAAGTCTCATAGACCTCTTGCTCACAACTTGCCTTGAACCGCGTTCAGCTTCTGTTCTTGCTCCACTTGGATCTTCCGACCACTCTGTTCTATCAGTTAAGATAAAAATGAAATATAATAAGTCTACCTCTCCATCTTACAGTATATTGATACTCTATGGCTGACTGGAATAGAATCCGCACGTTTATATCAGATCTACCTCTACGTTCGATGTTTAAAAAGGAGGTGTCCTCTATAGTAGCAGACCTGACAGAAAGGTTAATTGAAGATATAGACGGTTTCATCCCCTCGAAAATATTCCAGCAAAAAACTAACAGTCGGCCGGAATATGCTACTTCAATTGTGCATAGAAACCATTATTTCCATTGCGTCCAAGGTAATAGATGTACTGAGACTAAACCCGCTTTCAGAACTGCCAGCAACCACTGTAAAAAAGTAATAAAAAAACGCAAGAGAGTTGTATTCTCAGTCCGTCAAGTCCAAAGTAGCTGAGCAGCGGCTTGGTTCCCACCATTTTTTTTTTGCAAATAGGAAACAAAAGCGTGTGCTCATTCACAACTCTCATAAATGGACCTGAGTTAATCTTTTCAGCATCAGACAAAGCCAACCTCTTTGCCAAGAACTTTGCAGCTAATTCTTACCCTTGCGACCAAGGCTGCCAACCTCCAATATTTCCTCCTTTCTCAGAAAACATGCTATGTGATATACAAATATCTGTACGTGATGTGGCCAAGCTAATAAAAAAAAACCTTGATTCCAGTAAAGCAACCGACCCTGGACGGTATTCCGATTATAGTACTCAAAAGACTTCAACCATACTTAGAAAACTGTTTAAACGTTGTCTTAAGGAGAATTGCTTCCGGCCACCCTGGAAAATCTCATCAGTATGCCCTGTATTTTAGAATTCAGGTCATCGCTCACCTCCCTTACAGTACAGGCCAATAAGTCTCCTATGCGTCATGAGTAAGTTGCTGGAATTTGTTTTGAATAGAGAAGTAATCAACCATGCCAGCAAAAATAACATTCTTAGTGACACGCAATATGGTTTCCGTTCTGCTAGGTCTACAGCAGATGTGCATAAAGTTATATCTCATAGGATTAGTGAATCTCTCGACGGAGGCTATCTTTCTAGAGCAATTGTTCTTTACATATAAAAGGCGTTTGATAGAGTATGGCATAAAGGTTAAATTCATGAGATCTGTCTTCTCAATTATTACATCATTTCCCTCTGATAGGGTCACAAGAGTAGTTGTTGAGGGGCAGAAATCAGAAGCTCTTCGTATTAATGCTGGAGTCCCTCAGGGGTCAATCCTGGGTCCAACTCTCTTCCTGATCTAAATTAATGATCTTCCACACCACATCCTTACATAATTCGTAAACATTTATGCTGATGACACTACCATTTATGGTAGCACATCTAAGACAGTAAACGACCAAGTTCTCTCCGCTTCTCTCTCCTCTGATCTTGCGCACTTGGTACAATGGGGAAAGGAGTGGCTGGTTACTTTTAATGCATCTAAAACCAAGATTCTCTCTTTACATCATCAACATTCTGATCCACATCTGGCATCAATTGAAATGAATAGCTCTCGTCTTCAGCAGGCCTCAAGTTTTGCCAAGCTTCTGGGCTTGACCATTACTCCTGATCTTAAATGGAACACGTACATCAAATTTGTTGCCAAGGCGGCTGGAAAAATGAAGGTATCTTTCTATCGATCCAGTAGATATCTCACTGATGATGCAATTCCTTATCTATATAAGAGCCAGGTACGTCCAAGGATGGAGTACTGTTTCCACATTGTGGCAGGGGCTGCTAGAAAGGACTAATCCTGCCTTGATAGAGTTCGTAGACTTGTCGGGGATGTTCTTTTCTCTTCCATGCAACCTCTTTCTCACAGAAGAGATATTGCGAAGTTGTCTCTGCTTTATCGTTATTTTCATTACAAGTGCTCGGCTGAGCTTCATTTTATGGCCCCCGTCGCCAAACTTTCACAAGAAACACCCGTCTATCAGGAAACACTATCACTAATTTCCCCCACTCTTTACCTGTGCCTAAACCTAAACGTAGATTCCATGAGCAAAGCTTATGTCTTAGAATTGCACGCCTATGTAATTGTCTTCCGTTTTTCTGCTTTCCAGCTGATTACAATATGGTTACCTTCACGTCTAACGTAAACACGTTTTTGGAGGAGCCGTTCCGTATGAGTTTACAAATTTACTGAATCTCCATTACTAACGATTACTATATTGTCCAATATCTACTGTACACTCTTTAACCCTCATCCTCGAGTGGCATCTTGACCTTAATAATTGATGATGCCTATGTAAAAAAAGATCATATTATGCTCACTAATAATTGTATAATTAAAAAATGCATCATTAAAAGAGACTAACACCCTTTGGTCCCCTATGTTAGCAATGGTTTTATAAACAACTACGTTATTATTTCAGCACGGTTCGTTTTAAATTCGTCGTTTTTGTTTCATTTTTATTTTTATTTCCTGTATTTTCCTACCGGAAACAATTACTTTAGTCTCGCTAAAATTTTTAAACTAATTATTTCTTTGCTTATATTGCTCTAATAACCCCAACATTTCTCTACTTAACCAATACAATTCCTGATAAATCCGTACTAAAGTAAACAAAAGAACTGAACTGACTTTTCAATAGTTATAAGCACCTCACGGTCAACAGAAACTTACTGTTTGATCCTAAGTAAGTTTTTTTAACGGTTTTCTATTCTTATTTTAAATAAGAGTCGGTTTTAAATCGAAATTCTCATATTCTAAGCAAATTATTTTGGATTTGAACCTATCTTTCTGGACTAAGGTCAATGTGCACTGCTTGTCCAACCTTTAAAGGTGTGTTTTTTTTATTCCGAAGGCCGTTCGTAACATAGTAATGTTGAAAATGCCTTTCGGAATAAACACCCCACTTCCCCATATTAAGAACGGTTTTCGGAATAAACACCCTTTGCAAGTTAGACAATCAGTGCACACTGACCAGGATTTGTTTATTTAAAGAATGTGTAATTTAATCTTTTTTAGTTTTATGTGTGAATTAATAATTTACAATTGGTTCACATGAACTTTCCGATCCACTTTATAATTTTATTACTTTTTTTGCCCCTTTTTATTTATTTTTGCGGATTATTATCGACCAACCCCATTATTATAATTAATAATTTGCGATTGTTTTACTTTGGGAAAAATTCAATCCGTCTCACCGTCAATATTTTTTATTATTTATTTACGACTATTTGAGAGATTGTCTAGATTTTAAGCGATAGAATATCATTAACTTTTTAGCATTTGAGTGTATAAAAACACACAAATATTTGAAAACCAAAACATTTATTGTATAAATTCTTAATTAAAGGAAAATTAAATCTATGTTTATAGGTAAGAGTGTGTAAGGCGCGATAATATTTACTAAAAATATTTCGTTTAATCTAGATAATCTCTCCAAAGTCGAAATAAAAAATAATGCCAGGGGTGACCGAATTTTACAAAGTAAAATAATTGTAAATAATAATACTAATAACCGTGTAAATCAAAGTATAAGAATCACAATTTAATAGTGATAATGATAATAATTAAAAAAAAAAAAAAAAAAATAATAATAATAATAATAATAACAACAACAACTAGTTGAACCTGTGGGAATTCCGCAGTGGACTCTTTCATATGTAATATACTGATGTTGGCATTTTTGTGGAGGTTAAGCGTAAATGGAGACACCCTGATATTATTGTAGTTCTTTGGTACAGCTGCAAAAGTATGTATCTTAGCTAGCAGGGACGCCTGGCATAGCCTGGTCGTAAAATATGCTTGAATACGATATTTTAATTTATGCAGATTTCGTATATATTATTATAAGTGTCAATATTCGATCCATTCTTATATATTATAAACCTGTGATTTCAAAAATAAAAATATATATATCCATATGCCTTGGATGCATCAGCTTGAATCGAAACCAAAACCAAAACTTCAGAAGAAAAAAAGAATGTATGTATATATAACTTAAGTTCTTTCAGCTACAATTGAAACCGAAACCAAAACTGATGGAGAATTCTTTGTAAAATTATTTATTACAAGAAATGGAAAGGCATAACAATTAAATGACAGAAAAATAAATGTGATGCAGAAAATAGCGCACACGCTATCGTATTAATATATCGATAAAAATATGGTGCTCATGCAGAGAGTGAAGCAGACGTAACTCAGCGCACGCCCGGCTTTCCTCGCAACCTGACGTCAACAGCCGGAGTAAGCCGAGCGTCGCCGAGGAATTTATGTTTTCTGACGTAACATTAAGCTGAGCCAATGACAATGTAGCACGATGGTTTTCAACGCGACGTTCGTGGGAGTTGAAAATTCAAAGCAGCAGACGACCATTTGGAAGAGGAAAAAAAAAAAACAAATTAGTTAAAAAACAAAACAAAGCTCATCATTTCGTACTTTTACGCCAGAAAAAAAATGAATTTTACAGACTTAAGTGATTAGCTGAAAACATCAGCCGGATTCCTCGATTTTGTCAGGAAAAATTTACTAGCACGAACGAAAAATTGTACACCATGTGGACACAGGTGCAATCTTATTACAGAAGGAAAGTAAGCGATGGCTATGCCTGAAGGTGTCAGGTTACCAAATGTCCTTTACATAAAAATAACTGGTAAGCTTTTGGCAAGTCTAGGCTGACAATTGCCGCCATAATTGAAACCATCCAATTGTTGGCGTTCAAGCGAGCAACAAAGAAAGACATCAAGCGCGAATGCGGAATACGATCTACGCACAGACACGGTTAATGAAACAACGGTCTGAGGAAACAACAACAATATCTTTTTTAATATGAAAAAAAAATATCCCACCCAGTTTTGTTTCAACTTTTCTAGTTCTCAGGTTTTTCCATGAAAAAACTAATTAAATAAATAACACACAAAACAACAAAAATAAAAAAAAAATGTTTTAAATTTTTCTGGAAAATTATGATGAAAAGAAAATTATAACAAAATACCAAGATCTTATGTACGTCATGAAGACGGAACTGGAATCTTAGAAAGATCTCTATATTTCCTGTAATTATTCCAGTAATTATAGGAGCAACCTGACTGATGAAAAAGATTTTCAAAAAAATCCTTGCAAATATAATTTGTGAACGAAGTGCAAGATATATACAAACACTGTGCTTAAAGGGATATTAGAATCTAAAAAAAAAGATCTCCTGATTAGAATGTTTAAGATAATGAGTTAATTTTTAACATCCGCAGCTAAAATTAAATAAAAATTGAAAAAAAAAAAACTGTATACAGAATTGAAGGAAAAACAAAAGTTTCCCATATTGATGTCCAGAACTTTAATTTATTATTACATTAATTTTTTGATTGTTTCAGTTTATATTTATTTTTTAAATTTTAAACACAACACAAAAACAAATCTTAGACCATATCACATCTTTTGCTCTGATTTAATTTTCATTTATTAATAAACTTATAGTCCACATCCCAGCAGTAAAGCGTTCTAACTTAACTTTAATGAAAGATATAATAAGTGCAGAAAAAGAATGACAAAGACGAAGGCTTCCGCAACTACAACCGAATATCAGATTTCAAAGGTATCATAGATTGAGAAAAAAATAAATAGCATAAATGATCAATTATTCTCATCTTTATTAGTTATTGTTTTAACGACGTTTCGGCCAACTATTCCTCTGACTTTCGTCAGGTGGTAACCGCGACGGATAGGAACTTCGAATCTCCTGACTGCATTCTCAGCACTCACTGCCATCCGTAGTTGTTGTCGTCTCACCACGTTTTTGGCCAAGTAAGCCTCTGGCCAGTATAGAATAGGATTGAAACCACTATCTTCAGACAATCATCATCTGGAACCGTAGAGATTCAACGTCTCTATCAACTGCGTCACGGGCTCCGAAGGGCGATCTAGGTTGGATTGTTTGAGTTCATAAATCCACGTTTATTTATTATCTGATCTTCCATGGCCGGGTCTGTATCGAATAGTATATATATATATATTATTTTAATTGGAATTCATTATTGAGATGAGTATTATTTATATTATTTTTTATTTTTATTGCGGATTATTATGCTCATGTTTATTAGTTGTTGTTTCACGACGTTTCGGCCAACTATTCCTCGTATTAAAAGATCGAGTTTTAAGAGACGAGATTTCGATCGTCTGCTCTAGCTTAAACTTGGGTTGGAGCCTAGGTTTGGCCATTAGTACCTTGGTCGGTTGTCTAGCAACCAACATGTGTTTCACTATTTTTGTGTTTCCGTCAATAGTGTGTCAATGTCGGGTAAGTATTCCCAGAGATTCGTAAGAGTTCTCCCTTTACATCGGGCGGAAATTTTGCAAATAACTGTTGTGCTACAATTGTTGCTCCGGCTGACTTATCGTCATATAAGTCAAACCTATACGAAACCCTTAGCTCCAACCTCTCCGCCTGAGTCTTTATCACAAAATCTTTAAATCCTTCCAGGTATTTGGGATTATCTAAATGAGAATCTAATATTCTCTCAAGTATGTCACCTCTTATCTCTTCCTCGTCCAAACATTGGCCCTTTAATAGCTTAAGGACCATAGCGTAATTATATACAGAGGGGGAGTTATGATTTATTAGTTGGAGGCTTCTGCCTTCCAAAGAGCCCCCCCCCCAAATATAATCTTTTCGTGTACGATGTTATGGACCTGGCACAATTTTTAAACTTCGTCCAAAAGTCCTTGAAGCTCCTCTTGTTGTTGTCAAAGGCCTTCCTATCAAAGCCCGGTTCTTTTTTTTTTCGAATAGCTCCACAGAAAATGAAGAATCGGCTGTTGATTTAAAGGATGGTGATCTCTCATTTTCTCGTGTAACCGGGTTGACATGAGTAGAGGTTGAGTCAGCATCTCTTCCATCGAGGTAACTGCTGGGTTCTCACTCTGGTCAGCTTTCCGCAGAAAACGTAACGCTGTCTCGCTCCATATTTAAAGCGGAACGAAGCTAAATTAAGCTTGCCAAAGCTTCCGCTTCTCCTTTTGAGACACCCTCAAACTCTTCTATCCAGTCCTCTTTTTCTCGCTTAAATAGAGAAACCACTTCTTCATAACTCTTATCTTCCTTGTCTAACCCTTCCAGGGTAGTTAGTATCTTTCTTTGAAGAAGTTCTTGTTTCAGCTTCAGGTCTTCCATCGAGACTAAATCCGCCATATTCTATATTCAGTTAAGCGCTAGAATAATCCAACTCTATAGAGAAGAAAAATATTTCGTTGAAATGTGTCGGAATTAGCTTACCGACGAGTAGAGGGGAAGGGAAGAAAATACGTTTGAAGTCTTGCAACGAAATATCGACGTTGCTTACAAGCTGTTTTTTCCTTGTAAAAGTAACAGATGAGTAACGATGGTCGAAGTGTAGTTTGTCTGAAAGACGACAACAGCAACAACAACAACAACAACAACAACCGTAGAGCGGTCACTGCTTTTATATACCCAAACTCTCTGGAATGCCTATTTAACTTGTAAGTACTAGGCACCTAGTTTCTATGCTTATCGGACCACCAACCGTGTTTGTCACAGCTACCAGAAATCAATTCTTCCCCACCGATCTGCCCTCGGTAAGTCAAACAAATTAAAATTCTACTAGTATCTTACGGATGTGTGCTTAAAAAATTCAACTACCGTGGAATTTCAACAGGTTCTGCTTATCTATATTATTATTCACTTACTGTGTTCTAAAAGAGTGGGCATCATTTTTTGTTTGCGTTAAATAGTAAACTTTTTTAAAGCACGCCTTCTATAGAAATGTTTATTTACTTGAAGAGTCTTCAGGCAATCTTTAATAATGGACCCGTCTTAAGAATAAAAATATTAACGATTACAAAACTCTGAGTAGTTAGGAAACATATCGTTAGTAAAATAATTCTTACTTGAAATAGCCAACCTATGTAATCGTTTAGAAGTACACCCCATATGCTATATTATATTTAAAACATATACCATGTAAAAGTAACCATGTAGTTTACCATTTTGATGAGGATCTCTTATATATAAAACTCTATGTATAAGTAATAATTCACTTTTTATCAAAATTATTTAACACGATAATACGATAGCGCTATTATATGTGGCTCTGAATATAATAAGCTCTCTCATTCATTAAAAAAGCTTCTCTGCCTATCCTGAGACTGCGCTTAATAAACTGCCTGAACAACATTTACCTATTAGCTTCTTTACTATCTATTTACCTATTATCACGATAAACAAATATTCCACTTGTTTTCAAATGGTCTCCATACAAACACAAAGAAATATATTAGAAAATAATTGGGAGTAAATATTTACAAGAAAGAATATTAAAATGCTTCAACAGAGAAACTTGCCACCTTCGATAGTTTTCCAAGAGGCAATATCTAATCATAAGACGTATATTCGTTTGCCTTTATCTAATAAAAAGATGAAAGACTAACTGTGCAGCGTTCTAAATGACTGCAATGTTAAACACCCTTATATATTCAACAACCATTACATACCCAGAAAACACATTTACACATTCTATGCGCAGAAATACAAGGATAAAAATTAAAATAATTTACTTTACACCTATATTCGGTCTAGGTTAACACTAAAATTAATAACACTACATTGTTGCCAATACGGTTCATGTAAATCCTTCTGAATTCATATAAACGTTTTATCTATAAGACGTTTCAATAAGACTATGACTTCAGGTACCTATTGTCTGGGGGGCATTTTTTTGCTTTTGAGATGAATTTAGAAGTGAAATTTACTACATTTTAGGGGTGAAAAAATACATCTACACGTGTGCCACGTATGATAATAAAAATACACATTATTAGCAGACGGAAAGTATAAAAATAAAGTTTCTGATATTGAAGAATCTATATAAAGAAGTGTACAATGTTCTTAACTGAAACGTGCCAGCGTACACACACACACACACACACACACACATATATATATATATATATATATATATATATATATATATATATACATACATACATATGATGATTGTAACGTATTTTCAGACGAGTTCCACTCCCTCAGACACATGATTTCTTTCAGTCCTCCGACGAATTCTCACGATCAAGCAGACATGACACTGAAGACGGTAATTGCTATGCATACATATATATATGCATAAATGAAAACACACATACACATACTACACACACACATATAGCCACAAACATAGACACATATATACATATATACATACATCATATATAATACACATACATGCACACATGCGCATATACACAATTATATACACATATATACGCACATATACAAACACAAACACATATACATACATATACAAATATAAATACGTACACGTATATGCACATATACATAACATATATTTAACTACATATACGTACATACATATGCATTTATACACATACACACATATGCATATATACTCATGCATATACATATATACCCGCACGAACATATATATACATATATACATACAAACACGCATAAACATATATACATACATATATACATATACACATAGATATATATATATATATATATATACATATACATACACATGTACACATACACATATATATATATATACATACATACACACAAATTCATATAATGATGGCAGATCAATTATTACATGCTTCCAGCATTTCAAGCCTACATGCGTCACAACTTCTCAGTTTCTATAGGAATATGTTTTTATAGACAAATGCATGAGGGTGTATCTATACAAAGATGATGTTACAGAGTTTTAGCTTTGTAATATAGCTAAATATCTCTCCCGGTTAAAAATGTTTTGATCAAGCAACAAGCAAGAATAAGATAGCCAGCAACAAGTTAAACTGCAGACCAGCTAAATGCGGGTACTAATCTCCGGCATTATGTTTTTTTAAATCAGAGATTTGCTTCTTCTAGAGGGGTTGCCTTCATCACGGCTTACGAGAGCCGTACTTAACCCACATGGAAAGAAACATGCATGCACACGTACATGCGTACCCACAAAATACACGCAAAAATATATATTAATGTACACACACATGCAAAAATTCACACATAGACGCATGTACTTACATATGCATACACACACATACACGTACATGTAAAATACACATGAAGGAGCGCTTCAAAAGTAATATATCCTCAATAATGAGGGTGAAGATGATGAGTACAATTCAATGAGTTTGACATTAAAAAGAATCCCAAACAAACAATTTGTAGAACAGACATTATATATACACACATGTAGATACATATATATATATATATATATATATATATATATATATGTATATATATATGGATATATACACATATATGTATAATATATATATATATATATATATATATATATATACAAGATATTAACCCTTCTTAAACATTTCCAGTGAATACAATAAACTATATATATATATATATATATATATATATATATATATATATATATATATATATTTGTGTTCCTTGTGGTTCTTGTATTCAGAGGAAATGTTTTAAGGCGATTTAATATATCATGTATCAATTTCCAATAGTTACTTTAACATTTCTCATTAGGTGAGTAGAGATATGAGGAAAGTAATAAAACTGCATCTATGATATTAAGTTGCAGAGAAGCTCTTCGCGTTTGCAACATTTCCTTAAGCATCATCGTAGAACGATTCTAACAATACAATCTGTTAACTTGGTACCATACTTCTGGAGATTTTTTTTGCAAAAATTAATTGGTATATTATCAAACAAGAATATATATATATATATATATATATATATATATATACATATACACATATATACATAATTACAATATAATTAGAACAGCAGTCTAAAGAGCAGAGTGTATTTTAATGTAATAGTAAAATCACTAATGCAATTAAAATACAAGAAAAACAGTGCTCGTTGTAATGTAGATAATAATAAGTTCAATAGGCATATATATATATATATATATATATATATATATATATATATATATATATATATCCTACAGCTGTTTATATATTTAGTAAGTTTATTGATAATTTATAATAAAAATTATAAATCGTTTTCATAAGGAGGAGCAAAACAAAATCAATAAATTTATTGATTTTGTTTTGCTCCTCCTGATGAAACCGATTTTTAATTGTAATTATAAATTATCAATCATCTTACTGCATACATATAGACATATATATATATATATATATATATATATATATATATATATATATATAATTGAAAGATGTTTGTATAATAATTTCTCTCAATTCTTAGTCATAGTAAAATTCCTATATCATCAAAAGTGATTAATATCAGTTGTAAAATTAGGGATTACAACAAAATTTAATCGTCTTAAAACTGGTACAAATCCAGGATACGTACGTAGATTCTTATTTCCTATTTAATCACATTTAAAACAAAATCGTCGAAATTATCTAAAAATAATTCTATCATTAAGCTACATTTTGGAAATAAATAAATACTAATTATTACATTCAGATTTTGTAAATCACAATTCGGATTTTCCTTCTAAAATAAATATATAATAAGTCTAGGAAAGGATTTATAGCAAAATAGTTTTTACGCCAGTATTACACGCGTAATTCTTGCAAAAGTTGCATGAAATCAGTTCTCTGTGACAGTTATGTGTGTGATTGGGTTCCAATTTACACTAAAGGCTTCACAACGAGAAATTACATGAGTTTACCCTGTATTATGGTAGAGTTGACTGTATGAAAACAATCGATTGCCGTAGATGTACAAGACATCATTGTAAATTTAAATAGAGGTCATATGGTTCGATAAAAATATTTTAAAATGTGAATGTTTTTTTTAAATTAATACAATACCAGAAATAAAAGCTTGCCTTATTTGGTAAATATAACAACAGTCGTACACGAACAAGCGTTTATCAGCGAGTAGACTTCGGGCCTTTTTAAATGATTACTCCCCTGGGAAAATATGTCATCATGATAATTAATAAAATCATCGAAAACAATTATTTTTTTCGATAACAGATATAAATGATGTATAGTGAATGAATGGGGATGGCAATGCTTTTCATTCGAAAGAAACAAGACAGTACTACATTTGTTTATTACATAGGCATCACCATGTATCAAGACCCAAAGGCCACTCGAGGATAAGGGTTAAAGAGTCTACAGTAATCATTTGGACAATGTAGCAATCGAAAGTAATGGAAATTCGGTAAATTTGTATACTTAAGTGGAACGGCTCAAGAACTTGTTTACGTTGGACTTGAAGACAATCATATTGAAGTCGGCTGGCTAGGAGGCAAACGGAAAAGAGTTCCACAGGCGTGCAGTTCTACGAAAGAAACTTTGTTCATGGAATCTACGTTCAAATTTAGGCAAAGATAAAGAGCGAGAGAAATTATTGATAGTCTTTTCAGCTCGACGAGTGTTTCTCGTGAGAGTTTGGCAACGGGGGAACATAGATTGGGACTCAGATGAACACTTGCCGTGAAAATAACGATAAAGCAGAGAAAAACTGGCAACATCTCTATTGTGAGAAAGAGGTTACAGGGAGGAGAAAAGGGCATAGCTTTTAGACTACGAAATCTATTTTGAAGTCTATCAAGGCAGGATAAGTGCTTTCTATCAGCTCCTACACAGATGTGGCAGCAGTACTCCATCAGCGGGCCTACTTGGCTCTTACATTGGTAGAGAATAGCATTAGCAGTGAGATATCTACTGGATCGATAAATGTATCCCACCATTTTTCAAAGGAGTTGATGTATGTGAGAAAAAAACAAGCTCAGAAGCTTTTCAAAACATGAGGCCTCCCCAAGCCATTCATTAAATTGATGCCAGATGGGATCAGAGCGTTTATGATGTACAGATAGAAGATTGGTTTTGTCATGAAACTCATTCATTTCCTATCGCAAACTATTTCTCCTATTCAATAAAATGTAGGTATGATAATACAAGAATTAATGTAGCAATTTGTGAACGCGTCCTAGACAAGAGAATGGTACTTCACCTTGAAACACCAACTCGGCTTCAGCATAATTGAATAACGCTATCGGAATTTCTCCGGGGAAGAATTGTGCTAGTAAATCAGGTTTGTTGTTTAGCAATTTTTTTTCTTCAAAGTGAATTTAAATTAATTACTGGGATATTCCTGTTCAATACTTTACATTAACAGGAATGATGCGTATAGGCAAGATCAATATCGATGGAATCGATAAAGCAAGAGCTATTCTTATCTGGTACTTTTACAATAATTCTCTTGTATAATTTTCATTCTGAAATACACGTATTCTGATTTTTTTCAGTTTTTGTTAATTTTTAATATATAATAAAATCTTATTTAACATTTTCATAGATCTTTCTCGGTAGTGTTCGATTTAAATACACACACATACACACACACACACACACATATATATATATATATATATATATATATATATATATATATATAATCGAAACCTAGATATAAATCGAACACAATTGCATTTCATAATCTGATGATTTTAAACGCGCTCTCGAGGCTGATAGTAACCATAAATCGTTAAAACGCTCATTACGTTTGCTATAAAACTATGAAAGCTATAATATAAAAACTATAGAAGATAGAGTTTAGAAGCATAGTAATGATAATAAAGACATTGAGTGTGACTACAAAAATAACATGTTCACTCCAGAAAAAAGTTTTCCAATTGTATAAAATAAATATTCAGAAGAGTACTCTAATATAATGTATCTAAAAACATAGGAAGTGCGAACACCTAGAAAACAGTTTATCTATACTTTTTACTGAGTGTTTACATTAGAATATATATATATATATACACGCATATATATATATATATATATATATATATATATATACATATATATATACATACTAGGACGATGTATATATATATATATATATATATATATATATATATATATATATATATATATATATCGCCCTTTAGTGTAATCTCGCCAAGTCCGGGGTAATTGCACCAGCTAGCTAAAAATACTTTTTTTTCGCAACCACGCATATAAAGAGCATTTTTTTTTTTTTTTTTAGTTCGCGGAATTACCCCCGGATTTGGCTCAATTATCCCAAAATACGATATATATATATATATATATATATATATATATATATATATATATATATATATATATATATATATATATATATATGTATATGCACATGAGGTAACTTGTGTATATGCGCATGTGTGCGGGAGTGTTCGTCCTCTTATATGGTGAAACGGGCCGATTGTTTTGTTTTTTGCAATTTCAAAATTATGTATATTATGTGTCTTGAATTATTTTTAGATATGTGTAAAATCGCGATGTCCAATGATTATTGAAAATCGATCCTGCAAACAATGTGAGGAGAAAAATACATTTCTATTTTGATTAAAGCTTACATTTGTATATGGATAAACATCATAAGTGCATTTTATTTTACCTCACAAAGCGAAGGTTCTATTATATAAAACGAACAATAAGCTCTTTCATAAAATAGGTGCATGTTGCAAAAAATGTTATTCCTCGTTGCTCAATTAAACCATGCTACTTGATTTCTAAATTTTAAACTTTAATACAAGACATTAAATAAAAATAATTTCATAAAGACGTGTTTTATAAATGTTCTCTACAGTTTCATGGAAGTTTTATACTCTATACAGCGTCATGTAAGTACAAAATTTATTGTGAACTGAATCACTGCGGGGAGGTATGTAGAGTTTCCCCCTTTTTCACCGGTGTGAATCGTCGTGTAAATGAGTCAATCGACCAGTTTGATTGAAAACAGGGTGGTTGTAATCGATATTTACTATAATAAAAGTATTGGAAAAGTACAATATTCGTTTAACCTCATTCGGCGAAGTTCTCTGGTGATATATATATATATATATATATATATATATATATATATATATGATATATATATATGTGTGTGTGTATGTATATATATATGTATATATATTTATATACGTATCTCTCTATATATGTATATAAACATATGTACAAGTCTATATATATACATTTGTAGAAATATATATATATATATATACACACATGCATATATGTAAGCATATATATAAGTCTATATACTTATATCATTATACATATATAATATGCATATAAATAGATACCTTGATAAAGATTAATAGAGAGGTGGATGAATAAAGTGAATGAGCTAGAAATTCTGTAAAATGTTCTGAATTAAACTGTCTAGATACCTGTTCAAAAATATGCTAAACTCTTTGCCAATATCCTGTTAATGCGTTTTTTCATATCCGCTTTTATAGTTATATATCCGCCTTAACAACGCTTTTGTTCAGGTCTTATGCGTTGTTTTTTTTCAGTCAATACTACAATACTTTATGAGAAAAATCCTTTTTGTGATTCTTATATAAAGCCCCCTCGCACTGAAGATATAAACTTACTCCATAACTAATTACGTTGTGCATATACAGTTTCCTTTTGAAATATTAATGACAACATTTTCATATTCCACTATACGCACAGCCATACAAACAAATCTACCTCTCTCTATTGATATGTACAGACACACACACGCACACATACACACACAGACATATATATGTATGTATATATATATATATATATATATATATATATATATATATATATATATATATACATAAATGTTTAAAGAGATATATTATTTCATATCTCGATTTTTAGTATCAACTTCAACAGTCCTTAGCCGGTGAGTAGAGCTAGTTAATAGCTTTTCGTGGCTTGGTGGGAGATGCCCTTTTCTCTTCCATGCAACCTCCCTCCCACAGAAGCCTGTCTCTATTTTATTGTTATTTCTATGGCAAGTGCTCGTCTGAGCTCAATTCTCTGCCCCCCCCTTGCCAATCTTTCAGGAAAACCAACTGACTAGCTGAAACCACTGTCAATAATTTTCCCCACTCTTTATCCGTGCCTAAATCAAAACGTAGATTCCATGAACAAAGCTTCTTTCTTAGAATCGCACGCCTGTGGAACTCACTACCGCCTGCTTCTTTCCCTCTCGACTTCAATTTGGATGTCATCAAGTCAAACACAAATTCCTAATGAACCGCCCCCTTAAGTAATGACACTTTATCAAATCTCCAATACTAACTATTACTACGATACTATCCCATTGATTACTGTACACACAATAACCCTTATCTCCGAGTGGATTCTGGGCCTTGATAAGTGGTGACCTCCATGTAAAAAAAAAATTAATAATTTCTCTACACAGATTCTTCTGCATGTAAGTCTCGTGGGGCATTTTCGTCTGATGATTCTTCAAGGAGTGAAACACGAAAGCACCTCTAATATACATTTCCATAAATATATTTTCAATGAATTACCAATAGGTTAATATTTAACTATTTATATAAAAACTAGCGTATAAATCTGTCATTGAATTTTTACACAACACTATTTTTAATGTTGGAGAAATTGGTGAAATCGCTAATTTTTTTAATCAAATCGATTAATGGCCTGCTCTAGTGTGAGACCAATCGCTGTGCACTGAAAGGAAGTTTCCGATATTTCCCGGTAGTATTCTACTTAACAATGTGTTTATTTTATAATCTTTGCATTTAAAACGTTCAACCAAGCCATTTTCAACGCACAATAGAAAAACCCAGCATACAAAATAAACAAAGTTTTCTTTAATATAACAGACGCGGATTCGAAATGAATGTTTCTCTGTAGAGAAAATGTACCTAACTAAGATTAAAGAGGGAATGTTTCCAATTATCTAATTATGCTTGGGGTACTATTAAAAGTTGTATATTTATAAAGGGTGGAGCTTGTCTACATTTTGCTGTGGTTGTTAGTAACTGCTCACAAGAGTTTTCATTGTTTTTTGACTCTCCGGACAACCGTTCCCTGTAGAATAAATAGAGGCGTAATAATAGACTTAAAAATCTAGTAGCGAATTTTGAATTAAAAATAAAAATTTCATGTATTACGCTTCTTTCTCACATTCATTAATGTATTAATGTATTCATATATAGAGGGAAGTACTTTTCAATGTACCTATATATATATATATATATATATATATATATATATATATATTAATAGAAAAATGCGAGCATAACAAGCAATATGGTTATGCTTTAACATGGAAAATAACGGACTAGTTGTTAAAACTGGAATAGAAAAGGACAAGATATTCTAGTAAAATATATAATACATTTATAACTTAAAATATTGCAGCATTAAGAATTGATTATACAATGTTATACATTTAATAAAAAAATTCTTAATGCTGAAATATTTTAAGTTATACATTATTATATTTTTCACTAGAATATCTTGTTCTTGACTTTTCCTGTCTTTACATGTTTAAGCTTATCTATATTACTTTTCATACTCGCATTTTTCTATTGTAATCCATGATTTTTCTAGGCGTCAAATAAATTCATATTTTCTTTGTTTAATTCAGTCTTATTGTTTATCCCCATAAACACATTTTTTCCAAAGGGATCATCACTTATCAAGGCCAAGGGTACACTCGAGGATAAGCGTTAAAGAGTGTACAGAAGACAATTAGACAATAAAGTAATCGTTAGCTACGGGAATTCAGTAATTTTTTAAAAATTTATATCGAACGACTCATCAAAAACTTGTTTACAATAGACTTGAAGACAAACATATTGTAGTCAGCTTGAAAGCAGGAAAACGGAAGGCAATTACATAGCGTACAGTTGAACTCTATCATGGCAGGATAAGTCCTTTCTAACAGCTCCTGCACAGATGTTGCAACAGCACTCCATCCTTGGACGTACTTGGCTCTTATATAGATTGAAAATTGAATTAACAGTGAGATATCTACTGGATCGATAGATGTATCTCACTATTTTTCCAGAAGCCTTGGCGACGGATTTAATGTATGCGTTCCATTTCAGATCAGGAGTAAATGTCAAGTCCAGAAGCTTGTAAAACCTGAGCCATCCAAAAGACAAGAGCCATTCATTTCAATTAATGCAAGATGGGGATCAGAGCGTTGAAGATTTAAATATAAAAGCTTAGTTTAAGATGCATTAAAAGTAAAAAGCCACCTATTTCTCCATTGTACCACTTGTTCAAGATCAGAGGAGAGAGAAGCTGAGAGAACTTGGTTGTTTACGGTCTTAGATGTTCTACCATAGATAGTAGTGTCATCAGCAAAAATGTCTACGAATGATGTAAGGATGTGATTTGGAAGATAATTAGTGTAGATCAGGAAGAGAGTTGGGCCCAGGATGGACTCCTGAAGGACTTCATTATTAATACTATCAGCTTATGATTTCTGCTCCTCAACTAATACACTTATGAACCTATCAGAGAGAAATAATTTAATAATTCAGAAGACATTTCCAGCTATACCGTTGCTTGAGATCTAATGAGTTAAACCGTTATGCCATATTCTATCAAAAGCCCTCGATATTTCAAGAGCAATTGCCCTAGAAAAGTAGCCGCCGTCGAGAGATTCCTTAATCCTATGAGATATAACTGTAAGCACATCTGCGGTAGATCTAACAGAACGGAAACCATATTGCGTGCCACTAAGAAGATTATTTTTGTCTGGAGGTTTATTACTTCTCTATTTAACACAGATTCCAGCAACTTACTCATGACGCACAGGAAACTTATTGGCGTGAATTGGAAGGGAGATGAGCTATCACCTGAATTCTTAAATACAAGACATACTAAAGAGATTTTCCAGGGTGATGGTAAGCAAATATCCTTAAGACATGGTTTAAACAGTTGTGTAAGTATGGACGCTAGTTCTGGTTGACGTTATTTGTAGTACTATAATTGGAATATCGTCAGGACCGGTTGCTTTACTGGAATTAAGGTTTTTGATTAGCTAGGAAACATCACGTACATATATTTGTATATCAGATAGCGTGTTTTCTGATTCAAGAGGACATATTGGGGGCTGGTGGCCTTGGTAGAAAGGGTAGAATTAGCTGTAAAGTTCTTGGCAAAGAGTTTGGTTTTCTGATGCTGACGAGATTAACTCGGGTCCATTGATGATAGTTGGGATAGAGCACACGGATCTGTTCAGGATTATGTTTGCTATTTGAAAATAAATAGTGAAAAACAAGCCGCTGCTCAGCTACTTTGGACTTCACCGACTGAGCATACAACTCTCTTGCGTTCTTTCTTATGTTTTACCGCAGATGCTGGCAGTCCTGAAAGTGGCTTTAGTCTCAGTACATCAATTACGTTGGTAGCTATGGGAAGGGTGATTTCTGGAGAGAACCCCGGATGGCTATTAATTTTTTGCTGGAACTTTTAGCGGGTATGAAACGTACAATATCTACAATTAACCATTCCGTTAGGTTTGATATTATAGAGGACCCTTCTTTTTTCAACAATGAATACAGAGATAGATCTGATACAAATGTACGGAAGCTATCCCAGTCAGCCTTAGAGCATCGATATACTGTACGATGGAGAAGTACGTCTGACAACTTATTACTTTTCATTTTGATCTTAACTGATACAAAAGACTGGTCGGAAGATTCAAGTGAAGACAGGACGGAAGCTGAACACAGTTCAGGGCAAGTTGTGAGAAAAAAGGTTCAGGACTTGCATACTGGCCGTCAGTATTTGGCACACGGGTGGGTTCATGAACAATCTGAGTGAGGTCATAAGCAACGGTGTTGTTTGAGTGAGTTCATCATCATCGGTGTTGTTTGAGTGAGGTCATCATCATCATCGGTGTTGTTTGAGAGAGGTAACCATTCCACATTGTGAGCATTGAAGTCTCCACAGACATGAATATTAGCTAAAGGATAAGCAGATAAGGTGTGGTAAATTTACTCAGATATGCCTTTAAAGATAGTAACTCCGCTGCTGTGAGGGGGGATATACAGCAAATATAAACACAGTAGTTTGAGCAAGTGCAACCAGGAAGCACATATAGTGTAAGTTAGGATCTTCTCTGGAGATGTCGCTACCACATGGAAAGTCATCTTTAATATAGGCACATATTCCATGCCTATGACGATTCTGGAGGTCAAATTTTGGAGTTAAAGTAAAGCATCGTTTAATTACGAACACTATCTCGAGAAATAGTCTGTTCAATGCAGGTTTCGCTTAGAAATAATATGTCTTGTTTAGTCTCCTGTAATTGGGTTTCATCTTCTAGAATGTTAGAACGTAGACCCCTGATGGTCAAATGGTAGTGTGGGTATACAATAGAAGTTGGAGATCCGGGTTTAATCGTGTATTTCTTCTTGAAGTTTTCATGATTGAGTCTTGTGGTTTGTGGACTGGGTCGACAGACTTGCTTGGACTAGCGTAGAGAACACACGTAAGAGAGAAATAGAAAGGAAGACATATATTTGTAGTACATGAGAAGGTTAAGCCGTAACAATTACCTACTAATAAGGCATCGAGAGCCCACACCAGAAGCTACTCTACGTTCCAATATCAATTAACCAAATGGCAATACAGCAGCCCCAGTACGTTGTACCTGCTGATAGGACGGCCTCATTAGTGGTTAATCTAAGGTTCGGGAACCTTACTATCATGCGGATAACGGCATCCCAGATAGAACGTTTACCCCCAGCGCGCTTTCTAGTGACATGGCTACAAGTATAGACATGAAAACTGAAAATTTCCGACATCTCTCGCGTCTGTTCACGCAAAATACTGCCAACCTAGAATACAGCTAGAATGCAACTCAATTTGTTAGAAAAATCACTCATCAAAAATGAGAACTGAGTGACAAATAAAGAGAAGCGTGAGTAACAGGAGCTTCTGATAACGCATCCACAATGCATTGCTTACTCTCCATGAATTTATATCCATTTAAAGGAAGGTATTGTAAAAAATTCCCTTCTCAATAACTGAAAGTTAATACAATTGTCTAATCTATTTATGCTATCAACTTGGAAAATATAATAAACAACATTTATGGACGAGAAACACAGACAAAAATATATATTCAAAATGAACTTGCCAGATAGAATCGGCACATTTATGCACCAGAAAACCTATTACACATTTAATGAAACAATGAAATGAAGATTAAGATTAAAAACTGAAATAAATATAATATCAACACTTGAATATAGGAAAGAAAAAAAAAGAAATTAAAAATCACAACTTATCTGCTAAAATAGTCCTTTGTGACTGCAAATAAGAATTGAGTTTTCTTGAAATAAACTTTAGCGTTTCCTTTTTGAAAAAAAAACAGTCATCACGTTATATAGCTCGCTATTTTGACAACATGTTCTTTTATAAGTAGTAAGGTGCGGAAGACAGTAAGACACAATCACATTGACCCTACGGTTCTCGCCAGATGATCGAAGTTAAGCAAAGTTGAGCATGGTCAGTACCAGAGGGGTGCCCATTTGGGAAAACTAGGCGCTGTATGTACCTTCTGAGAAGCTTGGGCGTGGGGCCAGCACCCTAACCCCGTAAAAAGTACTCAGTCGCTTGAAAATCATCTACAAAAGTTGTAAATGCCCTATGCTCCTTAGGGGCTCAAGGTGATGGATGGATGGATGGATGGAAGGTGTGTATGGAGGAGCATAAGAGAATAATATTATCGGAATCTATTTATGTTCTATTTAAAATGAACTTGCCCGATAGAATCGGCACATTTCTGCAGGAGAAAACCTATAATACAATTAATAAAACAATTAAATAATATAAAGATTAAAAACTGAAATGAATATAATATCATATATCAACATATGTAATTACAATGTACGACTCTTGTCTGCTTTCAATAAAATCCCCAAATTATACCGCTTGTTATTTCTCGCGTGTCTGTGTACATTTCCCTGCACAATAACTCTGTCAATTTTCAGTCTACAGACTCAAAATTTGATATACAAGGTAGTCAGCTTTAAGAAAATATTTGAACTCCATGTTCTACCAGGAATTTGGTTGGTAAGGGGTCAAAGTTAAAAAGTTTGACCTTTGAGAATCTTCCAAATTTCTACAACAATTTTGGGTGTAAACACTTGGATTTTTAGATATAGGTTGATTGGACATGAATCTAACTTTATAACTTGATTTGAGCCCAAAACAATAAGTGTTAAGGGGTCATAATAGGGGCCAAATTAAAAAAAAAGGTTGACCTCTGCGGTTTATATCAAATTATTCAGACAATTTCTGGCCTAAACACTTTAAATTTTACATAAAGGGTATTCAGAGATAGGGTAAGCTTTTTAATCGGTTTGAGTCGAAAATTACGAGCAACCAATGTATAAATGTATGTAATTTTGTCATGTCGCCTAAAACTTCCGATAGAGGCGACGGATTTTCACAGGATCAGTATAGTTTTGAAGCTCAACCTTTGAAATACAGAAAAACTGGATTAAAAAAGATTAATTTATTCACCCTTAATTGGGCACTTTTCTACGGGGGGACCGATTTTTTCGTCGATATTTTCGAAAGTCATCCCCTCTTTTCGATTGTCTAGCCTTAATTTAAACGTACGTCACTTCCATTTTTACGGTGGTCGTAACAGAAAATACGTCACTTTTTTTTCGTTCTTTTCCTCCTTCAGGGTACGTGTTCGAGCCTGCCTTCCTACAACCACTTTTGTTTTGGTCAAAATACACACCCAAACACCTGGGTAACGCCGAGCTGAAATGCTAGTATATATATATATATATATATATATATATATATATATATATATATATATATATATATATATATACATATAACTCAAATAACCGTTTAACGAGTGATGTAAAACACTTTCCCGTCGTTTACGGCATCCGGTTGCGCATGCGCGCATAAATATTAACACATAACAACGTAAACAAATAAACACAAATCACTTCTTTGGCAGAATTTTACGTGCGCACTTAAATATTAACGTTATAATTTAGAAATTATTATTTAACATCGGACGAGTGGGGGTGTTCTGCAACTATTCTTTATTACAACTATGCTGTCGCTATTTTCTTACAACTAAACAACTTTAACCCGTTCTTGCTTCTTTTTTATTTGTTTACATTTCTAGATACAAAATAGTTGTGTTAGAACGGTGAATTCGTTGTTGCTAATCTGTTTCAATATTAGTATTATTTTGTTTTATTTATTCATGTTTTGTTTTTGTGCGTCAGGCTTTATGAAATTATTTTTTTTTTTAGATTTTAAGTTTCTATAAATTCCAATATGGGCTTTCATTCGTATTTCTTTTTAGGTAAGTTCATGTGCGTTTTTGCTGCTAAAGGACTTTCGTCGGCGTTCGATTCGTAGGAAAAGCATGTTTAATTTTCGATTATTGAGCGATTATTCGGAAAAATAGGTAACTTTACGAATAAGGAGGATTTTTTTCATGTTTGGGTGATCCATCCGTGATTTTTAATTTTAATATACTTTCATAGAAATGATTCTGTTATGTAAAAAAAAAACGATTTTCTTTACGTTACAAGTGTTCGCTCATACATGAATTCCATATTTAATATAATATACTGACCCAACATATATGTTTGTGTGTTTACCATTTTCTTTGAAAAGTATTCTAACAAAGTGCTCGATTACAGAGGAAAAAACGTTTTTCGATATAAGAGCATAATATTTATTTATTTAAATGTACAGAAGATCAGAAAAGCATTGGTACTTTCGGTTTCAAGCCTAACATATAGGCGACCATTTAATGGTAAATTTTCTGAACTTCTATACATTTAAATATATATATATATATATATATACATATACATATATATATATATATTATAATGTATATATATATATATATATATATGCACGACGAATGGTAATAAAAACAGAAAAATGTAAAAGTTAATGGATAGATTTCAAGTTGCATCATTTGCGTCCCGTGTTTAACAATACTTTACATTATCTCCTATGCATTCAGTTTTTATTTCAAATTATATAGCGTGCCAGTATCCCAAATATGCATATTTATTTCTACATATAGAGAGAGCTATAATGTTTTCTATCGGATGTGCAACCAATCACGCCACGATTATCTCTTCGCTTACTATAAGGTATATGTAAGGTGTAAAAAGAAAAGTTCCTATTTCCAGTAATATAAACTATTACAAATAGATGACCATGCTATGGACTATACCTTAGGAGTCCTATAATCATTCCTAGTTAGGAACGCCTTAGGAAGTGTACAATAAATAGAGTCAATCTCATAAAACTGAAAAATACCATCTGGTAGCAAGAGAACAGCCACAAACCCACTGTCTGATGGTCGAAAACGTCTCCATCATTGCTACGAAGAACACCTACACAAGCTGTTGAATATCAGAGCAAAATGTTTGGCTTCGGTTACATGCTTCATTTATCTTTCACCATTCCTGCGAACATTTTGCGAATATTTCAAGAAAGGAGGCTTGTCATGCAGATGTTTTCCAGATGGACCCATACTTGATATTTATGCACTAACAATAAAACTAGTTTCAAAAATGTTCTGCATTCTTAAATGTTGAAAGTTATCTGCAGTTTTATTCGCTCATTGACTATCTCTTCATTTTCTGATTCCATTTTTCTTTATGTGTTAAATAAACGAATAGTGTGGTCATTTCTCCTTTTATTAGATACTAGCGAGGCGTACCCGGCGTTGCCCGTGTGTTTGTAGGTGTCTGTGGTTTTAAATAAAAAATAAAATCGGCCAGCCAGAATAAGTTAGTGAAAGATGTTTGAAAGTCGTCGAGCGTTACGACGACGATGACGACGACGATGACGATGTAAGCATTGTTATAAGCGAAGTAAGAAAAGAAAACAACGTTTTAAATAAGCGGGTGGGGGGGAAGTAATGAAAACATTAAAACACACAAAAAACTAACGTAAGGCAAACGAACGTTAAAAACAGAAAAACGAACACGTGAAAAATGGCTTAAATGAGCCTGTTTCGATATTATAATTTAAACAATCGGTGGATACCCGGGTGTCACTAAGAATAAGCGAAGTAAAAAAAAAAGAAAAAACCCCAGGAAAACGAATGTTACGTGAAAAATGGCTTAAATAATACAGGGTACAATATTTAAATTAAAAAAAAATCGAAAAAAAAAACACATCTCACACCACGATTCGAACCCAAAACGTTTAGATAATGAACAAACGCGTTTACAATTGCGCTAAATGAAATTTACACCGTTTTTCAACTATTTAGAGTAAATTAGGTCACGATGTCATGACGTCATCTGACGCATGCGTAGAATCGGGCATCGTTACGAGAAACCCGTTTTTGTTGACCCCCCCCTGTGAAAAATTGTCGATTTCGGGGTGAAAAGTTAACGTTTTTGGCCAATTTTTCGATATTTTTCAAGCGAAGGATGGGGCTTCGATACCGAGTTTGTGAATTTTCGTCGCGTGTGTCGAAAGTTTTTAGCAAACACACAAACATACACACATACATGAACACAAACAAACATACATACATTTTCGCTTTTATATATATATATATATATATATATATATATATATATATATATATATATATATATATATATATATAGACTAGCGAGAGGTTCCCAGCGTTGCCCGGGTGTTTGTAGGGGTGGGTGGTGTTAAATAAAAAAGAAACCGGGGGGTTAGGATCGAAACCGAACCCCTGAGGTGAAGTTTGAAAATAAAATCGGCCAGCCAGGAGTGAAAGATGTTTGAAAGTCGTCGAGCGTTACGAGGACGACGATGACGATGTAAACATTGTTATAAGCGAAGTAAGAAAAGAAAACAACGTTTTAATTAAGCGGGGGAGGGGTAAAACACAAATTAAAACAGAAAAACTAACGAACGTTACGTGAAAACTGGCTTAAATAATACAGGGTTCAATATTTAAATGTAAAATCACGAAAAAAAAGACATCTCACACCACGATTCGAATCCAAAACGTTTAGATAATGAACAAACCCTTCACTACCTACGCTAAAGTGACGTATATAAAGTTTGTTCGGTTTATCAACTATTTAAAGTTAATAAGGTCACGACGTCATGACGTCATCTGACGCATGCGTTGTTGACCCTTCCCCCTGTCGAATCTGTCTAGACATCTCTCTCTTTCTCTCTCTCTCTCTCTCTCTCTCTCTCTCTCTCTCACTTCGTCTGCCTTACTCTAAAGACTGGAAAATGGCGTCTGTCTGTTTTTATTTTTAAAAACTTCGTTCGTTAATATTTTTTGTAAGCGTATTTTTTTTTTACTTCACATGTTTGGCTTATTATTTTTCGTTAAACTATCGAGTCTAACTATTTTGAATGTGTTAATAACCTTGGTAACGTTGCCATAGCGTAGAAGTTCAAAGTTTAGCTTTAATTATTTTTTTTTTTTACCGATAACAACATTTTTAAATTGTAAATTAAGACCGCCATTAGAGGTTGCTGACGTCAAGATCACGTGACATGAATCAGCGGGTTTTAAATACAAGTTGACCCAAAATAAACAACCGCGTGTATACTTTATGTAGAAGACTTGGCGGCCGTATTTTTGGGGGCAGTTATAAATCGATTTAAAAATATGTAATGTTTAACATTAAAATGTCACTCCCCCCCCTGCAGAAAATCGACCAGTTGAAACACTTCTGATGATAACTTTAGACCAATTTTTCGATATTTGTCGTCCGGAAGGTGGGGCTTTTATATGTGCATTTTTGTTGTGTCTGTCAAAAGATTTTAGCAGACACACAAACATACATACACACAAACAAACATACACGCATTTTCGCTTTTATATATATATAGATTGCATGCATGCAGCGGTCCAGCTTTTTTTTACTAGCGTCGGCTACTACGATTCTCCAAATTGTAGAACCAGACAGTAGTTTCCCCTTGCTTTCAGTCTTTATTCTATGGGTTATCTCTTTTAGTGAGTTAAGTGTGCTCCCAGATACAAACCTGGAAATTCCTGCGACTCTGAGTGGTGCATACAACGTCTAGCCTTCCGAAATGGTCACATATCTGGTACTGTCCAGGTTCATCGTTGCTTAACTTCGGCGATCTGGCGGAAATAGTGTATCAACGTGTTTGTTTTGTATAAATTAGACAGTATGCCGCGAGAAAACTTAATACCCTAAATATTCTGATATGTTAAATTCTGAACCTCATAATTGGTTATATTACGATATGACTGAATTATGTTTCAAACATCACATGTTATATTCATTGTTATAATTTATATTCAGTTTACTTACGTCTATTGGATTAACATAAACAGATTCATTGGAAGGTGTGTATAACATTTAGGATATCTTATTTATTATGTCCTAATTTTCATTAATTTTCATTTTACTTATTTAGTAGTGAGTTGATTTTATAATACTTAACGTAAAAACTCGTACAACATCCACGTCCAATAACGTTTGATTTTAAAGATATTAGATTACGTAATTAACTATCCTACTTCTAATGACTTTATCATAACGACTCGTCTAAATTAAGTATAACATTTCTGCTTTGAAATGTATACGAAAACCACGTTTTACAAATTATGTAGGACAAATTAACACACGAATAAAAAAAACACAGATCGCAACAAATATATCTTGCTCATTCTATATTCATTTGTAAATTAGGCACGTCAGTGAACACTCCAGGTTTCTTTGCGAGGGGCGTACAATAAGTAATGCCCCTAACCCACCCTAGTTGTCTGATCTAGCTGATTTTTTCATGTGCAATGATTTATATCTCCACGGGTTATGTGGCAAATCACAGCTCTGAACTAATTGTGGTTTCTGTTTTACAGGTGTTTAAACTGAGTCAGGTGACTGTTGAATGTCGAGCAGTTATCCGGTTTTTGTATTTGAAATGATGCACACCACAGGAGACTTTTTGATGAAATGAAAGAAACTTATGGTGATAATGCCCCATCATATGACCTTTTAAAACGTTGGCATCGTGAATTCAAGCATGGCCGGAAGTCTGTGGAGGCAGGTCCCAGACCTGGCGCAGCCTACTGCCATTGATGAGGCATCTGTCCGTCAAGTTGAGGCTGCCATTTTGGAAGATCGGCGCATTACTATTCGCCAAATAGCTCAAGATTTCAAGATTAGTACAGGGTCTATGGAAATTATCATTCATGTCCAATTGCATATGAATAAGGTGTCTGCCAGATGGATTCCCAGGTGGCTCACATCATTAAAGAAGCTAGAACGTGGCGAGTGCTCGGCGATAAATTTGGAGATGTGGCAAGAAGATGAAGCAAAGTTTTTCAAAAGACGGATTACACAGGATGAAACCTGGGTCCATCACTATGATCCTGAGACCGAAGCACAGTCAATGCGGTGGGAGCACTTAGACTCACCACCTTCAAAGAGGGCAAGGCTACAACCCTCCGCTGGCAAGGTCATGCTCACAGTCTTCAGAGACCAGGACGGAGTAGTGATGACAGATTTCCTGGCAAAGGGTATCATAATTACAGGAGCCTATAATGCTTCACTTTTGAGGAAATTAAAGGAGCTATCAAAATCAAGAGGCGCGACAAGAGCAGCAAAGTTGCTCTCCTCCTGCAGGACAACGCTCCGGTCCACAACTCGCATGTCGAAAGATAAGAAGCACAGGCGTTTGGTTATGAAATCCTTCCCCATCCTCCCTTCTCTCCTGACTTTACCCGCTCTGACGTTCACCTCTTTTCAGCACAGAAGTTGATTTTGAAAGGAAAGCGCTTCCCAGATGATGCATCCTTGATTTCTGAAGCGTCATCAAACAATGGAAGAAATGCATAACTCTGGGTGATTCCTATGTAGAGAAAGACTAATAACTATGCCAAGTTTCGTTGCTCTACTTCTATGGGAAGTGAGTCAGGGACATTACTTATTGCACACCACTCGTACGTCGAGAAAAATAACCAAAACAACTTTAATTTAGACGGCCCGGTACGCTGTTCTCTCCGCTGAACATCTTTGTTAAAAAAATAAACAACTTTTTCCATTCTGAGGTCGAATGTTTGCAACAAAATATGTCAAACATTAAACAAAAAACTTCCTGTTAAGATATTTTTTGATTAGTAAATGCTTTTTAGTATGTCTTTGTTGTTGTTGTTTTTTTAATCATAAATGCTTACAAATTTTTAACTTAAGGCATTTATTTCTATACTCGCAGTTTTCCCGTATGTTCTTTACTAATAGGTTTCATAAAAATATTCTCAGTCTGACAATAAAACTTGTTGTATTTTCCCAAAGTTTTTTATTTAATAAACTGCATCATAATCCATCTAAATTAAATTTCGTAGCTTTTTTATTGCTCGGTAAGTAAAAATCCCAAGTTTCTGCAAATAAATGGAACACGTATAAAGGACCAGTAAGATCTATCTATTGTTCGTTTTTGCCCCTTTATCACTCGTACAAAAAAGGTACAACTTTATGAAAGCTTCATTCTTAAATCCGTCAAAAGTATCTCATCGTTTTATTATAAAATTTCTTTTTTAAACTGAATCGTTACAGGCAGGCAGATGGCCAAATATGGATTAGAGGTCGCATCGGCAAAGACTAAGTTCTTAAAAATAAACAAGGTTAAACATAATCGAGTATTGTACATAGGTAAATATCATTTCTATACAAAAATTATTCATCTGATATAATTAAAGCTCATAATATTGTGTTTATAGTGAGACTCCGTACTAGGAATTCTGATATAAGTTACGTAAACCCAGTATTCGGATGTTCTTAATCCAATTCATTCTCATTTATTTGAACAACATTCTCTGATAAGATTCCACGTGCCGAGTAAACGGATAATACAAGATTATTCACAATGAAGTACATTTGGAATATTATAAATATTATACGATCAAGAGTTTTCAACCATTTTTATGTTTATCTCCTTATCAATTCAACCCCTCGAAAATATAACCAAGCTTATATTTTCACGTTAAACAAGGTAAACATTGAAAGGATAACAGTAGATTTCATTTACCCTTCTAAATTTTTGAGACGAAAATTAGTTATTCTTATTATTTGTGTGCTTCGAACTACAGTTCTTAGCTTGAGTGTTATTTTCACAATAACTGGTCTATGTAACCTCCGGCCTTCTTAAGGTGTTTCTTATCGACCTTGGAACTCTTTACATATACTCACAGTATTAATGCCGGTGTCCCTCAGGGATCCATCCTGGGCCCAACTCTTTTCCTGATCTACATTAATGATCTTCCAAATCATATCCTTACATCATTTGTAGACATTTATGCTGACGACACTACCATTTATGGTACCACATCTAAGACTGTAAACGAGCAAGTTCTCTCCAATTCTCTCTCCTCTGATCTTGAGCACGTAGTACAATGGGGAAAGGAGTGGCTGGTTACTTTTAATGCATCTAAAACCAAGCTTCTCTCTTTACATCATCAACATTCTAATCCACATTTGTCATCAATGAAATGAATGGCTCTCGTCTTCAGGAGGCCTCAAGTTTTGACAAGCTTCTGGGCTTGACCATTACTCCTGATCTTAAATGGAACACGTATATCAAATCTGTTGCCAAGGCCGCTGGAAAAATGGTGGGATATTTCTATCGATCCAGTAGATATCTCACTGCTGATGCAATTCTCTATCTATATAAGAGCCAGGTACGTCCAAGGATGGAATACTGTTGCCACATCTGGGCAGGAGCTGCTAGAAAGGACTTGTCCTGCCTTGATAGAGTTCAAAATAGACTTCGTAGCCTCGTAGGAGATGTCCTTTTCTCCTCCTTGCAACCTCTATCTCACAGAAGAGATGTTGCGAGTTTATCTCTGATGTATCGTTATTTTCATGGAAAGTGTTCAACTGAGCTTCAATCTATGGTCCCCCCTCGCCAAACTTTCACAAGAAACACTCGTCTAGCTGTAAACACTATCAATAATTTCCCCCACTCTTTATCTGTGCCTAAACCTAAACGTAGATTCCATGAACAAAGCTTCTTTCTTAGAACTGCACGCCTGTGGAATTGTCTTCCGTTTTCCTGCTTTCCGGCTGACTACAATATGGTTTTGTTCAAGTCTAAAGTAAATAAGTTTTTGATGAGCCGTTCCATATAAGTTATTAAATTTATCAAATTTTCATTACTAATGATTACTATATTGACCAACTTATACTGTACATACACTCTTTAACCCTTATCCTTGAGTGGCCTCTGGGCCTTGATAATGTGGTGATGCCTTTGTAAAAAAAAAAAAAAAAAAAAAATACTCAGGAATCTGAATAAATATTCCAACGGAATCATTTTTATTTTTCAAGAGAGTAGCAAGATATCTTTATGTCACCAATGACTTGGTAGAAATTCAAAAAAGCGATTCAAATTTTGGATGATCCGCATTGGAGATTGAATCTTCAATCTCTAAGAATGTAACTTTTGAGAGATTTTTTTTTCGAAAATTGGAGAATTCTCATACGATATTTTGTCTCTAGATTTAAATAACACTAGCTATTACAACATTCTCTCTCTCTTTATATATATATATATATATATATATATATATATATATATATATACATATATATATATATATATATACATACACACATATATATACACGTGTGTGTAGTTATGTATATGTATAGTGGTTATGTAAATTGTTTACCTAGAGTTAAATTGAATACACCCGTGTGATTAAAAAGAATACTCGATGAAGGGCAAAACTCTTATATAGTCTGTTTATTATACAAACATGATTTGCTACATATTTGCATACATGTTTTAGTGGAATCTAAATCCAAGGATACCACCTCATCAGACCAAAGAAGGGACGATATTAAAAAGAGAGTCATGATTACATTTTTTTTATTAAATATTCGGGTGTGGTGTTTGCTTTGGTAGAGATTTAGTATATACTCTGTTAATGTGTGCAGTAGGGGCTTTGGAAGGTGGTTTAGTGAAGGAAAGATAGGGGGTTGAGATCGTACTCACCCTCTTCCCACAACCCTCCCACTCCTACTTCATTTCCATTCACCATATATAATCAATAATTTTAATTAATGAATTCCATACTGTGTTACCAGATCTACAGTATTATAGATCGTCACACTGGATGTATGATAACTTTTAGGGTTTTACTTTCCACCGATTGAAACGATCACCGTATATACTGGTGACGATCACCTACTAAGAAAACTGCCTATAGACTTTAACATGATAGGAGAGTCATTAACTATAAATAATAGCCAATATACATCCAGATAGTAATAAAATAGGCAGAAATAAATAATGTATGAATATAGCTTTAATGCTCTCTAAATATTTACTTGAATTATTCGTAAGGGCATGCTGATTGAATGTTCGATCCAAAAGTACCATTGCGAATTACTTATGACATCTACTTAGCCATGGCTGACAGAATCCGAGCATGCTACACCAGTGGATTTTAAATAAGGTTCTGTTTTAACACTCGATGCAGAGTCCCGAGTTGTGAGAAGTGTTGGCATCCAAACACAATACCTATCGGATACAAAAAATAGGAAGATAAATATACATTTTGACGCTATCATGGGTCTAGGCGGCAGTATAATGATACGTTGTTTTTTTTATTACCGTAAGGAGATTATGCAAGTAAAGTTCTTTTCCATTGCGAACAATACGTAAAGAGAATTTCGATGCTTGCGAAGAGGAAGAGGGAAAAGAGGCTGATTGTCAAGAATACTTCCAAACCCGACTATTGTCTCCTTTTTTGTCTGTTTTTAGCAAAAGAAAACATTTCGGCGAGCACGGATATGATTGCACGTTAAACAAACTTACGCGACTAAAATAGAGGTTAATTCCCGGAGAAAAATATTAACAACCTTCCAGAAAGTCAACCGTAACATTACGTATATAACACTCGAGATGAGAACAGTAGTCCGAACAATACATGTTCTGATGTATTAGTTTTGAGTCGAAATGAAATTAATTAAAAAAAACAAAACAGTGTTCAAAACAGGCGTCGACACATTGTAGGTAACCCTATGCTACACCCTCCAAACTTTATATCCCAGAAAACAATTTCCGAGCATGCCTCTTCTCTACCGTTATTTTCAATCAAATGCTCGGCTGAGCTTCATTCAATAGTTCCCCCCCTGACGAACTTTCACAAAAAGAAATCCTCAAGTAACAACCAATAGCAACAATTTATCTAACACTCAATGAGTGCCTCAATCTAAACGTTATTCCCAAGAACAAGAGTTCTTCTTTGCCAACCCTTGGAAATCATATTCAACTGTTTGTGGAGTCCGCTCTGTGTAGCACCTCGAACCATTCTATTTTATATCTATCAGCACAGCACGGGTTGCCAAGTTGGCCAATAGCAGAGTTCAAGGCTGCGGAAGGAGTGAGACTACCAGACCCCATCCTCCCTTGACTGATCTTCGATAGGGCATACTGGTTTATACGATGCAAGGATGTTCGCCCAACATGACCAGCATCGCACTGCCATTTGAATTGAGATACACTATTGCTATTTTTGATGTAAGACAAACTATCCTTGCGAAAAGAAGGGAATGCAGGTCTCGTAGTATATACTAAACGCAAGGACACAGAATAAATACTTCTGCGAATCTGTTTGGAAAGTCTGTTACTCTTTTCCCCAATCCACCGTAATTTTAAATAAACCGGGCATTTCAATGGTCCAATCTTTTTAGGGGATTTAAAATCCGCAACCTTTTTGAAAATACAGTCATCAATAAGGTCAACATGATAACCATTATTGATGAATATTTCCCTGATCTTATCGAGTTCGGCGTCCAATATGTTAGGTGAACAAGTCACCGGGGCTCTATGTACCAAAGTATTAATTAAGCCGACCTTACGTGAGTTGGTACAAAAGACAACAAGTTCACATATAGGCCAGTAAATGTCGGCTTTCTATAAATTGTAGTGAGGACCCCCCCCCCTTGAACATTCGACAAGAACATCCAAGAAGGGAAGCGAATTGTCCTTCTCACTTTCCATATTTATATATATATATATATCTATATATATATATATATATCTATATATATATATATATATATATACTTTTTCATGAATACACACACACGCATATATATATATATATATATATATATATATATATATATATATATATATATAAAGAGAGATCGAGGGGGAGAGATAGATAGATAGATAGATAGATGTACAAATGCATTAGATGGTGAGAATATTCCGGCTGAAATTATGATTTTAATTTCAAATGATGTATATTCAAATGCGCTTTCTTTATAATACCTTCACTTTATATATAGTTGAAATATCACGTTACACAATATCTAATCGTTTTACTTACAATTGTTTTAAACAACTATTTGTTCTTTTCAGAATGTTTAATAGTAGACGAAAAAAAAGAAAATTGGCAAACTTTTTTTTTAAATTTCAATTTAAGCTAAGCCCAAAAGCTTCTGAAACAGCTAGCTGTATCACCGAAACGTTTAGCCTATGAACTGCTATTTAATGTACAGCACAATGGTTGTGTAAGAAATTTCGTCGCGGCGACGCGAGTTTTGAAGATGATGCGCGTAATCGTCGGCTATTGGATGTTGACAACGATCAATTAAGTGTCATACTGGAAGCAAATATACGCACAACTATTCAGGAACTAGTTTACGAATTAGACGTAACGTATACACTAATTTAAAACCATTTGACGGAGATTGGAAATAAAAAAAAATCTTCATAAATGGTAGCATAATGTATTGAACGACATACAAAAAAAACAGCATTATAAAGTGTAATATTTCATTCTTTCACGCAAGGAGACCGGCCCATTTCTTGACCGTGTTGTGAATTTCCGTGAAAGGTGAGTCTTCTACTAAAACCGGTTACGATCAGCTTAATTGATAGAGGGAGACGAAGCTCCCCATCACTTCCCGAAGCCAGAAGTGCACTAAAAGAAGCCGTGCATAATTTCGGTATTCAATGACTGCTCTCAACAGTTACATCTTTTATTTTAATGGCCGCAAAATCATTACGCTGGAAAAGTACTGCCAACAAGTGGATGAAATGCATCAGAAACTTCGACAACATCACCTAACATTAGTCATCAGAAAAGGCGAATTAACCTTCTCACCAATGACCGACCATACATGGCATTAGCGTCTCTGCAGAAGTTGAACGAATTAGAATAAGGAATTCTGTCTCATTTACCATACGTTTGAGACCTGTCATTTCCGAATTACCACTTGTTCAAGAATCTCAACAACTTTCTGCGGGAGAAATACTTCAAAAACCTAACCGAGATCGCAAAACCCTTCAGCGAATTCATCGCAAACAAACCGCAAAATCTTTTACGTTACTGGCATGAATACACTTTTTTTTTCGTTTGCAGAAGAGTTGAGCCTGATGGTGATTATTTCTATCAAGACATTTTTTTGTTTGGGCCATATATATCTATCTGAATGTAAATATAAAAACTGCAAGAACATTCTTTTCTACTTGATATGTCGCTTTATATATATATATATATATATATATATATATATATATATATAGGTATATATATACACACAAATGCACATGAACGTATACATATATATTTATATATATGTACATATATATATATATATACATATATATATATATATATATTATCACTTCCTACACATACGATTGAAGAAGCATGGTCACTAGTGTGAGTGGTTATGAAACTAATTGTGAATATGCATTTAAAAAAATATTTTCGATGTAAAGTTCTTTTAAGTATAGAAAGTTAACCTTCCTAAAGAAAAAAACTTTGCCAAAAAACAATTAACGAGTCAATGTTAGTGCAAATGCGATAATCTGACTTTTTATCGGTTAATATTCTCTCTCTCCCAGTCCCTCCTTCACTGATGGTTTAATATGAATGCACGCCGACGTATTTTCTTTCAATATTTATGTAAATTCTCAGTGGTCTGAAGGAAATATGCTACCTTATATTAAGTCAAGAAATGTGGGCGTTGTGACAATGTTTATGTAAACATAAAATAATATATATATATATGTATATATATATGTATGTATATATATGTATATATGTATGTGTATAGATATTTACGTATATATATGTATGTGTGTATGTGCATGTATGTATACATATATCATATATAGACACATGTTTATAAGTGACCGTATGTATCTGTGTTTACGCCAGTTTGTATGAACTTCTCAATTGTTGTTCACAAGAATCGGAAACTTAATACACACATTCATATATGAAGGGTTTAAACCTGGGGAATTAATTAAATTTTTACTTAAGCCGATAGAAAAATCTGATAAGTAGTCACATTTTTAAAAACATTGAAACTTGGTATGGGTAAATCGAATTAAACGTATTTTCCACACACGCGCAAATGTATATTCATATAATAGGTTAGGCACCGTTATCTTTTTAAATTTTCTCTGCTATAAACGTGGCTTAGAATGAGGAATATGGCTGGCCTATTACGTTTTGGATTTGATTTTAGCCTAATGCACCAAGTCATAACATTTTTTCGTAGTTTCGGACGCATTGATATATATTACATGCAATATAATAGTCAATAGAGTATTGACTTTATAATAATAAATATGGAATCTGTATGAATCCAAATATCATATTAAAGCCTATATTAAGACATTGCCCTACTGGGTAGTTACTGCTATATGAAATAAAATAATAATCAATAGATAATTGACTATAATAATACGCACAATGTTGCATTAATTAAAGGATATTGACGCGTATTTTACAATTTGGCTACTCCGTGCGTCCTGTTATTTGTACTATTTATTTGAAACGATATTTTGGTTACAACATCCATTTTAAGTGATCAATGTTAATTTTCTTTTAGAGAACTCGAGAAAAAAGCAACCAATTTTAGTGCGAATGCGATATTCTTACTTGCGGTTCAATATTTCTCTCTTCCTTATTACTATAAATACCCATAGCATTTATTAATATTTATTTTTTTTAATCCTTAAGTTTATTTACAGTGCTAGGGAGAAAAGACGCCAGGCTTTCGAAGCAAGGACGGGTTTTCCCGACCAGCCTTATTTATCAGTTCTAACATGATTGGTTGTATAATTATCAAACACTAGTCTCTGTAAGTATAAAATATATTGTTAATATTTTAATAATTATTTTATATTTATAGTTAATGAGAAATTGTTTACGTTAGAATGTTTACACACTCCAATATCCCAAAGTAGATGCTAATAAAACAGCGAAAATTTTACTTAACCATAAACCATGCTGTCATTGTTTCAGTAAAATGGAATTTTTATTTAATGAAAAATTTACATGTATTTTCTGTTGGTTTACACAATGTAATTTCATCATTACCTTTTGTGAGCATTTAGTAAACGAATAACTCCTTGCTTAACCTTGTTTTTCTAATTTATGTACGCTTATTAGTATACGCATAATTATGTATGTAAATTAGATAACGAATAAAAATCTCATTAATTAATGCAACATCCAAAAGAATAATATTATTTCTCGAAAATATATTTCTGTTAGTAATATCACTACTAATGCAAATAATAAAAATAGTAATAATAAAAACATTTACAATAATATTAACACTAATGAAATAATATTACAACTAATGAAAGAAAATTAACACTAATTAAATGATATTATTTTTTGAAAACTAGAATGACATCTTGTAAAAAACACTCAACAAATTGCTGCAAAATACAGTCTTTGCATTTTTGGATGATATCATATCAGACAAAATAGTGGCGGTTGAATATACACATATTATATTTCTCTCTCTCTTCCTCCCACTCTCCCTCTCGCTCTCTCTCTCTCTCTCTCTCTCTCTCTCTCTCTCTATATATATATATATATATATATATATATATATATATGCTTTTCCTTACTCGATATTTGTTCTAACTTGATATATAAAATGTTATATCTCTAGGTAAAAGTTAATGTGGATACATGAAACAATATACACACACACGCACACACGCACACACACACACATATATATGTGTGTGTGTGTGTGTGTTTGTGTGTACGGCGTAATCATGTTGACCCAACGGTTCTCGTCAGGTTACCGAAGTTAAGCAATATTAAACCTAGCCAGTACTCAATGGGTGAAATTTGGGAATTGGGGAATTCTAGACGCTGTATGTGTTCGTTCTTCTCCACATTTTTTCCAGTCGTCCTCTCGCTTCACTTACCACGTACATTTAACAATTCCACCGAGGCGAATGTATGGGTTAAGATTGCTCAACGCTTGCCACAAAATTTGCAGGCGCAGGACGCCTTACCGTGAATATCCATAGCCTCTCAAGTCTGAAAGAAAGCGACTCTGTGAGTGTTTTATAGATTTTATGATAGAAAATGTATCTTACGTGTGACTCACTCTTGTGAATTCAATTATAATTTACAGAAAGAATTTAGCTGATTTGTCGTCTCCATCTTTCTTAAATATACTTAGTGTGAACGGCGCGTGAGTGTGGATTCCTTGGTGCGTCTGGTTGCAAAATTAACCCGGCGCTATTTCAAACATGTGCGTGCGTGTTTGGTTTCCATTAGGAAAATTATGAGGAACACCTGGACCTAAAGTTGACGCACACATACTTTTACTTTTCTTATTCGCAATTACTAACAGGCAACATTGTGAATCCCGGAACTTATACCATGAATTAATTGCTGTTTTACGTATGTGCTATACTTGATTTCATACGTCATATGCACTTACATAAACTGGGTTAATTGGATCGAAAGTTTTGTGCAAGAATAAAAAACACATATTATTATGTTGAATATTTGACTGAAAAAAAAAGCGTAACATGCCAGTACTTAGTATAATACGAACTTTTATTAGCTCGCTTTTGTTATTTGCATTGGTTTTCTAGGTCTATTGAGAATACGCGCTTACTGGATAGATCACATGACTGGTGCCCTCATCAATAGTGAAGTGATGTATTGTTACTGGGATGTTTTCCAAACTTGTATGTTCAGTTCAGCGGTTCATGACTGTATGACCTACACCGCACTGTCCAACGGAGGTTTGTGTGCGGCAAAATTTAAATTAAAGCTTTTTAGAGATTTTCCAGATTAGACTATGAAATATGTATTAGTGTTCCAGGTACGTTACATATTATTAGCATAATAGATATTTTTCTGCCTATAGGATTGTGAATTACCATTATTTAATATTTTATGCATTGACATCAATGCATACAAAGATCATAATTCGAGTATTTGTCTACTAAATGTGTGTAAATATCAACTTGTGATCAACTACTCATACACATGCGTTTATTGTGTCTCTAAGAGAAAAAAAAACGTTTGATTTATTATTAAACTGACAAAAACCTGAAAATATATTACTCTAGTACTTTCCATACTGTTCATATTTTCTACACAAATACACCATTTGTAAGATTTAATAATAAACATTATATATTAACGAATGACGGGTTTGATTTAAATGTGTAAAAATATGTATATTTAATACGGGGGGATATATAATCTTACTTACCAATACAGGAAGTGCTTAAAAACACAAAGAAAGATATATGTTGTAATTTAAAATTAAAAAGACATCTTATGTAAACCTGAAACCAATTTCATTTTGGATTTACTAATCAAAATAATAAAGAAAAAAAGATTAGCAAATTATATATATTGGAGAATATAAAGATTTCATTTTTATTGCTCGTAAGAATTCGATGATTTCAAAATAATATGACGTAAAAATACTTAATTTATTATGTGCTGGTAACTATTGATGTTTAAAAAGAACAATATAAATTATATATTATACATTAGCTAAACGGTAAATCAAAATAGTATAGTTTTACAAGTACAGTTTTCACTTCTTTAAACGTTGAGATTTCCTGGATTTTATATTATCATAGAAGTCATATTATGCTATATTTTGCTTACGTATAGATTGATTATTCCCTAGAATACACACACACACGGAAATGTATATGCACACATCCACACACATGCGTACATATATATATATATATATATATATATATATATATATAAATCTCATTTGTGTAGCATGATCAATGAAAAGATAAAAAATGAAATAGACCTGCTGCCCGGGTATTTATCACGTCCTGAAGAGCTTACTGGAAGTAGTAAGCAACAGTAAAATAAAAAAAATGACAAGAATCACTTATAAAACCTATTACGGATTTTTTGTTACAAAATGAAAGTCCCAAGGTATTAATGTAAATGATTTATATAATTTTTAAATGGAAGGGCAAGTACGATTGCTAATTATAGAGAACTAGTCGAGACTAAACCTTGACGCTCAAACACGGTTATTTATAAAATGTTCACAGATTGCTCAACCACAGATGATAAATGCTCATCATTTGGAATCTTTGATGGGATGTACTTTTAACCTTGAAGTCCAATTCATGCTAAGTGCGTTTGACGTCCTCCAAACCCCAAATATATTAAAAAAAATAAACAATAACATAATCATAGTGTGGTATAACATCTTTTAAAAGTGAAGGAAAATGGGTCCAGTGGAATAAACAATACGTTGATACGATGTAAAACAAGACTGCTGTAAGGATAGCGAGAATTGTCTCGCCAATCAGCCACTTATGTAACTTAGACAATCGTAGCGAAGGTAAATAAAACATCTGTCAGAAACCTCAATTTTGTAAAAGTTATAAATTTTATTTGTTGATGCCGAATAAACAATATCTAGAACATAGACATTGTTCCAGATGGTCTTAGTAATAAATTTAATCGCATCATGCAAACTAGTTTTCAAAGAAACCATTAGATATCTATGCGTAAGGACCTTAAATGAAGGTTTGTTTTTGTTTTAATGAATAAGGAGAATCCCAGAGTGTGGAAAGATAAGTAATTTTTAAATACTTAGACAAACGAGTATTCATACTACTGGGAATCATCAGTGCAAGGTGTCACGATTACAACATATCGGGAGATTCCAACCATAGCACGAAGTTATCTCTCCTCAATTAGCAAGTAACAAACCACACGACCAACTTAAATCGCGAAAAATATCTATATCTATCTGTCAATCTATCTATCTATCTATCTATCTATCTATCTATCTATCTATCTATCTATTTCTGTCTCTCTCCTTCTGCCTCTCTAGACAATACTCACACACGTGTATTTTTCGTCGGTTGCCTTTCGTCTATTTCGTTCACGCGGCGCTTTTTTTCTTTTACCGTCCAAGAATCAAAACATATTCGATCGCTTTCTTTGCTCGACCATGTATTGTTTTCTTCTTTCTTCTTCTCTTTCTTCCTGTGATGCCAGCGCGTGTGCACTTGCCTTATTTGTATATTTGCTAAGTCGGCTGCTGCTGCTAATATGTTCGCTAGTCATTAATCCTGCTGTTTATTTGTTTTTCTCAAGCGAAACCTTACATTACTTATAATTTTGCGTAAACATACGTGTTGATTTTTCATTTCGCAAGAATGTGGAATTTAAGCACTATAAATGAGAAGAAATTATTTAAACATCGATATACAATACATTATATTCATTACGGCTGCAGCTTCTTCAACTTCATATTCTTACGTTGGTGATCATTAGATCTGTGTGCACGCTATTTCGGAAAATGTCTAGTTTTTAATAATACCCTTGCAATTTGAACCTGTATACTTCTTAATGGTTTTCCTAATTATAACGAAGTCGTGCTGTTATTGGAATACAGGCGTCTTATAAGTAGGATACAATTATGTCACACATAGTAATGACAAGATATTAGATGCAGTATTATCATTTTCATTCCTTTTTTTTAAGTGGGGTACTCTTAATTAATTCATGTTTTAAAATTAATTCATATTTAAAATCTCTAGGAAAACAAAAAATAATTGCAGTATGATTCTCTAGCTCTTTAGCTCTTAATTAATTCATATTTTAAAATTAATTCATATTTAAAATCTCTAGGAAAACAAAAAAATAATTGCAGTATGATTCTCTGGATGAGTGTTTTGTTATTATTACGATCAGTATTAATATTATTATAATTGTTATTACTGTCAGTATTTATACTAATATTAGAAGTAGTATTAAACGTAGTTGTAGTAGTTACCTACATTACAGTAATCCTAATAGCATCACTAAATAGTACATACTGATTTACTGCGATACATTGTGAACATAACGTGACATTCAGGAATAAAAGTTCGTTAAATAATTTTGCATAAATTTGTGAGTATGTATCATTATTTTCGTAGTAGAAGCAAGCGTAATAGTATAAGTAAAGACATTAGTATTATAAATGTAAGTATAAAAATACAATATACTTGGTAAGAACTGTTTACCATTATTAATTGCAGTAATAGTAGTCGTAGACGTAAAAATAAAACTTAAAAACTTTGAACTAAAATTATCATTGAAAGTACAAACGATCAAATTGCAAAGTTATTATTAAAAACTTGACATTTTACGAAATAGCGTGTAAACAGAATAATAATTTTTAAGAATCATTTCTATTATTTTATCCGTTTTATTATCATCTAATTCTAGTTGGGGACAGGGACATTCTAGCAGACACCTAGCATTCACTATTTTATATACTTCAACCAAGAGATACTTCAAAGATTCTCATAGTCCTCTTAAGTGAAATTGTGCGTCTCTGTTTTGTATATGACTTACCGAGTGTATTAGCAATGTAATGTTTCAAATTATTTTTATGGGTAAGTTTTCTAAATAATTACACGATTCTACTTGTTTTCATGTTGCACATAAAACTTTGTTCTGTATATTTCGTAAAAAGACATCGGTAATAACATAAACTACGAGGGAAATTCCAAAAGTAATGTCTCACATTTTTATTCCATCGGAATTGATCAAAGGGGATTACACGTTGTATTGTTACTATGGTTGGACGTATTCATTAATTAAATTTCATCTCTCTTTTGCATATATTTATGATGTGAGGCACTACGACTCAACATCTGCCATGGACATTCTTCGGAGGCAGAGATGCGTTATTGTATTCCCTCATGTAGAAAAAAAATTAACCGATGAGCATTCAGCAAGATGTCTTAAATTTTAACGTAACCAATGCAGTTAATGTCAGCACAGTTAGAAGATGGGTTCACCAATTTCAAAGTAACCACATAGAACTGAGCGACACAGCAGACTTCTACGACCAGGCAATACGAGAGGCTGGAAAAATACATTCAATTACTGGTTGTTGTGTACAAAAATAATTTTAGAGCAGGGACTTTCAATCGTTTTTGTGGTTACACTACCTTCTACATAACTCTTCAACGTTTTATTTTTTTTAATTTAAAAAGAGGATGCTTTAATTGATTACGAGGTAATATAACGTTGAATGATCTGTACGACTGGTGGATTTATTACGTGTTCGGTCAGGTTTAGCTTCTCTTGCTTTGCTTTTATTATCAAATTATGCACTGACTTCTAGGAAAGATTTCACTGCAAATGTAGGTCTGTAAATAACCAAGATAGTACAGGCCTAATCGTCGTCATATAAAAACGTGTATCAACACCTTGATCCTCTAAACTTTTATGGTACATATGTAACTATACATTCCCCCTTAGTAAGAGGGGTATTTTACATTTTTTTCAAAGTATACATAACTAGTAGGATTTTATCTTTTTTTGTGATGAATATTTCATTAAAAACAACAGCAATTATATTGAGATTTGAATTTTACCGGTTTATGGATTGTTTTTTGCTGAATTGATTTGACAACTTAAATTCATTTCTCCTTTATTAGATTTTCGGTCTTTTCAATGTTTTATGTCAATAATGGTGCTATGTATTCTGAAACTGTCTGGTCGATTTCAATCACGTTAAACTACTTTGAAAACTATACGGTGGTATGTTGTTATTATAAATTCTCTGCAGCAACGTATATGATACACCATTATTAAAATGAAGACCAAAAGGTATGGGTCAGAACAAAATCTCAGACGTGTTAGTTCATGTTATGTTTTATCTAAAAATAGTAAATGCACTGTATAGTTTTGTTTCCGTAGTAATAATATATAATTAATGTGTAACTATATATTCACGTGAAATAAGAGGGGTATTTACACTTTTTTTCAAAGCATACGTAACTAGTAGAATTTGTGGTCCGGCCTGTGAGAAAAAAATAATCCTTTAATGAAAAAAAGACAATGTTTGTTTCTTTTTTTTATGCAACAAATATTCAATTATGTGTTATGGAAAAAAGAATACATAGTATTTATATATATATATAAAATCGAAGCTGCAACGTTTATTGTGTTCTGTGGCTTATATATTTTGTCAATTGGAAGTATCCTTTCTATCGATTTTTAGATTTTCAATTTTTCAAGAAGAAAACTAAAATATTTAAGAGACTACAGAGAAGTTCTGTTACGTATACGATTAAAAAGTAAACTCGAACCCTGTACGTATTTCCTTGCAATGATCGTTATATTTTGTGAGGTTTCGTAAGTGCACTGATGAGAATTTATAAAAATAATTACCTGAATATTAAATCGAACACTTTCTTAGAATAGATAGACCCCATGTAAACATAAATTCTTCTTTCACACGGACCTAGAGTTTTAGTCATGACTTCGATCGCAAATAATCCAACAAATAAAAATAAGATTACATTTATGTCAAATTTATATTTTATCTTAAATAGTGCAGATAGCAATATAATCCCCCTTACTATACATGTGTCATTGCACCCAATATTTCATTGTTTGAAATAACTTAGTAATTGAAACGTGAACATATTTACGCGTGAAATGTCTTTACAAAATTTATTAAATATAGACACTCCAACATCCATCTGGTTTACAGCAACTTTACTTTTCCTCAATTTGCCGAAGTCGCTTGTAATATAACAGGATCTTAGAAAAAAAAACAGATTTATAGCCTTTGAACAACTTCTAAAATTCCCATGTTTTCTCTTCCGTCCCAAAAACTAATAAAAATAATTCACTGGTATTGACGCAGATTATTTATTTTCATTACAGTATTTTTACTGTATTTGTTACTTAAATGTGAACTGCACATTATCTGTATATTTATATGACATTTACAAACTGGAAAAGTAGTTTTGTTTTTACATATTTGTGATCCTACTTCAATGACGATTTCGTTTAGCTTTTGTAATTTTAAACCGGGAAAACATGGAGAACATTTTAATAACGAAAATAATGAAAATTACTGGCGCAAAATCGAAGCAGGGTAGTAGATTAAACGTGTAAGACAGACATGCCTCTGCCCATGTGAGTTACTCATATTAGTAAGTGAACATGTTCAAATATAAAGTAAATCATCATCTAAAACACAATTAGTCTCACTACTAAGTCAGTGCTCTTCAAATGAAACATTGAAGAATACTTTCAGCGAAGTTAGCACTTAGTCTTCTTTCACTATGAGAATAAGCTCATTTATGCAGCAACCAATAAATGAAGCTGTGACGAGGAAAAGGAATAGCTTTGGGAAAAATAACCAGTATAAATACCCCTGCATGTATACCACCATTTTATTATTGACAATCCAACGCCATTTTAATGCATTCACTAATAAAAACGGGCAATTATATTTTAAAATCAATATATATGCCGTCCTCATAACGACAACCATAGTAGAAATAAAAATAAAAATGCTAATACCGAACACGATAAGTGCAACTCCAGATCATGCACATTTTTCCCGCTTCAAAATAAATGTCTAACCAAAAGCATAGTTTACCAGGCAACAATATTTGCGAATGAAAACCCGAATAACAAGAAATATGACGTAGGTAGGACGTCCTTAGATTTCCAAACCAAATATTATGACCACAATAGTACATTCAAAATAAAAACATAATGCCGAATGAAAACAACACTAGCAGACAGATATTGGGAACTCAAAGAAAGCGGACGTCCATCAGTAGTAGAATGGAACATAGTAAGATAAGAAAACACATGTAGAGATCTAGAGGATCCATGCAGATTATGCCTTCATGAAAACTTTTCTATCCTAAATTCTAAAGAACCCCAACATTTATTAAACTGTTGGAGAGAAACGGCGAACAACTGTGTTCACAGAATAAAATTTACTCTATGATGGCGATACAAATTAACAATAGCGATAGAAAATAAATAAATGAAATAAACATACATATAAATAAATAATCATAAACTAACATAATAATAATAATAATAATAATAATAATAGTAGTAGTAGTAGTAGTATTGGGCACTGTTGAAGTAAACACTTAAAGGTTACGCATAAAATTATACTTTCGTATATAAATTCATGTGATTAAGTGTAGTAGTCCCATATATATATATATATATATATATATATATATATATAATTTAAAATACGAAGTATATGGTTTATAATTTATTCATATGGAAAATCATTATACGTAAATACTATTATTGCTCTTTAATATATGTTTGTGCTGCTTAGCACAAAAAAGGAAATATATTAATACACAAATAAGTAGATATCAGCGTGCGAATTTGCAAGACGAATTGAAATACACGTGAAAAAGCACATGGTATAAAGTGAATGTTGGTTAAGATTTTGTTGTTCGAAACTCCGTATAATTTTTTATCTCGACATTAATTAAAAATGTAATTGCTACAACTCGATCAAGCAATAGTAATATTAGTAATAGTAGTATTTGAATAATATTAGTAATATCCCAGCAACAACTATTATTACTAATGGAATTATGAATGAGTGAAACATCTGTAAATATAAGACATTGACTCCAACCAATATAATGAAGTTCACTTACTTTTACCACGACTATTGTGTCGGTTACTACACATTTCGCCAGAGTTGAAGTGATAGGCATATAAGCAAGATAACGTATCGTAAAATTATTAGACTACGTTTAGATGTTAATATATTTAAACACATTCATTAATTTCGTCTCATATAATACATATAACTTATTTTGTAAATGCTAGTTAAACTAATTTATCTATCATATTTAATTTTTTAATGAGGTACTATATATATGTATATACATACATATATATATATATATATATATATATATAAACTACATTTAGTTAATTTTGTACTATCTTGGAGTTAAATTTCGAGTGGAAGTGTTTCGTAGTAATTCAATTGCGTCCGATCTTTATGTAAAGTCTGCTATTACTCTACACCGCCAGACACAGCTGCCTATAAATATTTAGTACTAGATATAGCTACAATTGTTTCGTAATAATTCAGTTATGTACAATCTCTATGCCATTTGAATACTAGCTATTAGACATTAATTTATAAATAGCCTGAAAATGTCAATTATAAAGTATTTTTATAAATACATCTTATTAACACAATCTATCATTTACATATTCAAATATTACACGTTCAGATTTGCATTAGTTATGATCTGTAAAACGAATAAAGCCAGATTATATGAGTTTACAATTATCTCAAATCGTTTATTTCACTAGTAACATTTTACATATTCATTAATTTAAACACAATTAAAATATGTGCACCGTTACATATCTTCATATGTTGAGGTAAATCGTCGTATAGTAATTTCATATTCAGTGCTAGACTGAGTTCAAAGCTCTGATTAACCATGTAAAACATTCGTAACTAATACTCGTTTGAATATAACCTCTACCATCAATTATTTGATTATATGTCCGCGGATAAACCATAATAATGTGTTTTTTAAATAGATCCTTACAGAGATTACAATACTACTTAAACTTTTGTCATGAACACTGGAATGTGAGGAGTAAAAGACAAAAGAATAGAAGCGAGAGTTACGAAGCTGGCAGAAAAAAAAACGCATTTCCTCTGTGAGTATACAAACTATTATAAAAAGGTTTCATTGCATATGCAACCTTCCCGAGGATAAAAACGGTTTACTAGTACAGTTGCATTATTTTAAGTTAATTAATGTTTGCAACTATAATTCCCTTTTGTTTTTTATCAGAAATATTAGTTCATAATTGTCTGTTAACAACTATTATAAAAATAGCGATATTTTTATATTTAAATTTTACTGGTTTATGAATTGCTTTTTTCTTAATCGATTTCTCACAATATCTTCACGTTTCCTTTTTTCGATTCCCAGCGTTATCAAAGCCTCATGTCAATAATGGTTTTAGTATATTCGTGCTTAAAATTCAGAAACTATCAGGTCAATTTCAGTCACGTTAAACAATGCCTTAAAATACCAGAATATAGTATGAAACTTTTCAGCCTTTAAAGACTGTATAGATTTATGCTGTTATTATATATTCTCTGCAGCAATGTGTAGAATACCCTATTATTTAAATGAAGACAAGATTTATGGGTTCAGAAAAAATATCAGACATTTTAGTTCATGTTAAAGTACATCGAAATGTACTAAATGAATTGTATAATTTTGATTCTGTATTTCTGTTGTAAATAAGGCCCGAGCGTCGTGACATAATG
>NC_136485.1:116753247-116918247 GCF_053919585.1 Euprymna scolopes | reverse complement strand
GCGTGTATCGTTCCAAGATGGTTACCCATCACGTACTAACCAAGCTCACAATTGTATAATTTGGATAATCTAACGAAAATATGTCTATCAATTTAAGTATTGCGTATATAGATCTACTAAAATATTTGTTTATTTTATTACCTGAGACATGTAGGTTTATGGAAGCAAATTACAGCCCAGCCGTGCTGGGGCGCTATGTACTGTCCATAACTTTATGTGCATATGTATCTGTATATGTATATACTAAAACCTTTTATTAATGTCCAGGTAACCTACATCCAAAATCTCAAGTCTTTAGACCCAAAATTGGCGGAGGAGTTTTATAGAGTCTGACAATTTCATCTCGAAACTGAATCTTAGCATCCATATTTTACCAGAAAACCTTAATGAAAATCTTGCTGCATGTCCGAATACAATTTATGTAAAATTACAAATGTTTAGACCAAGAATTTGTTAAATAGTTTCTAAGAGACCGCAAAAGTCAAATCGTGTAAACTTTAACCCCTTAAAAGTCAAATGCTCGGTCAAAAACTGATTAAAAGCTAGCACTATGTATATATACACTTTATGATAACTTTCAAATGTTTAGAAAATCCTGGCTTCATAATTTGGAAGATACTGCAGAGGTTAATTTTGCTAAACCTTTGATCCCAATTTGACCCATTAACATTTATTGTATTGGGCTCCAATTGAATTAAAAACGTTGATCTATGTTGAAGTAACGTGCATCTATAATTTCAAGTATTCATACTCAAAATTAGCGGAGGAGTTTGGTGAAGTTTTCAAAGGTAAACTCTTTGAACTTTGACTTCTTGACAGCCAAATTCTCTGGCCGAAAACCGATTAAAAAGATTTTCCCAAATCTCAATACCCTTTTTTGTCAAATAGAACGAGTTATTTTGTCGGGAAATTTACATAGATAAACAGACGTACACACAGAAAGATAGGCGCACACAGAGATATATTTTTCTCTTTTATAGATATATAGATAGATAAAAGTGAAAATGTGTGTATGTGTCTGTGTACATTTCCCCTACAAAACAAATCAATTTTCGCTCTAGAGACTCGAGATTTGACATAAGTATTGTGATTTGGGAAAATCTTTTTAATCGGTTTTCTGCCAGAAAGTTGGCTGTATTTCTAATTTGATTTGTGCTCAAAACAATAAATGTTAAGGGATCAAAATTTGGGTCAAAGTAAATAAAATTTGACCCCTGCACCCTGCACCAATTGTTCTCTATAGTATTTAAAAAAACGTATTTTAAATAGAAAGGCATTGCGGAACATATGCATAATTTTTTTATATATACATATACACATAAAGTTATGAACAGTACATGGGTCCCGAACTAAGCCAGGCTGGACTGTTTTTATATCTTTAAATGTGATCATGTGTGTGTATGTGTGTGTGTTTGTGTGTGTGTTTGCATGTGTGTGTTTCTGTGTCTCTGTGTACATTTCCCTACAAAATAACTCTGTCAATTTTCGGTCTACAAACTCGAAATTTGACCTTCTGAGTATTGGGATTTTAAACCAGGTTTCAACCATAAATGTTGCTGCTAAATTATCAAAGTTCAACGATTGGCATTTGAGAACTATACCAAACTCATCCGGTAATTTTGAGTCTAGACACGCGAAATTTTAGATATAGGTTACTTGGGCATGGATATAACTTCATAATTTGATTTGAACATAAAACAATAAATATTAAAGGGGGAGAATTTGGGTCAAATTTACAAAAAAATGACCACTGCAAACTTTTACAAATTACTCAGCCTAATATCCAGGCACTTTTTAATGGTTTTTTTTGCTAAACATTTGAAATTTTACATTAAAGGTATTCAGATATGCGGCAAGCTATATAATAAGTTTAACGCCGAATGTTAAGCTTAAAAAAGATCATAATTAAAAGAGTTGAGCTTTTCAGACTCTACCAAATTCCACCGCCAATTTTGAGTCTAAACACTTGAAATTTAAGATGTAGCTTAATTGTACATTTTCAATGGCTTTGAGCCCCAAAACAATAAAATTTAAGGGGGCAAAACTGGGGTCAAAGTTAATTTTCACTCTGTTGTCTCTCCTAACTATTCCCATAGGTAGTTAAGAAAGCCTATTATATAGAAAGGCATTACGGTACATATGCAGACTTTTTAATACATACATATGCACATGAAGTTATTAATAGTACATAGGGCCCGTGCAAAGCCGGACTGAACTGCATATATATATATATATATGTATATATATATATATATATATATATATATATATATATATATATATATATTGAGAGAGAGAGAGAGAGAGAGATAAATAGATAGATAGATATCATTGCATCCAATGACGTTATAAATCGCTAACATGTATTTTATAACTTACATAAGCCGTGCTGAATACTTGAGGAAGCTGAATACTTGAGGAAACTGTACATGTAGTATTATTTAATATGTATATATATATATATATATATATATATATATATATATATATATATATATATATACCTATATATATATATATATATATATATATTTATATATATGCAATACGTTACACAAAAACAGTCTTGATTACATTCATGCAGAAATTCCTCAGAAAAAATGTTTTGATATAAACAAATCTGTGTAAGCCATTTGCAATTATGATATTTATACCATATATATATATATATATATATATATATATATATATATATATATATATATATATACATTATATATATATATAAATATATATATATATATATATAATGTAAATACTTGTACATGTGCTAGATCGTTTGTATATATATAAATATATATATATATATATATATATATATATATATATACAATGTGGCAATGAATGAGATAGTGATTCAATAGAATACATAGTATATGAGAAACGTTGCATTGACTAGTCGGCGAATATCACTGATAATTGACTGATGTTTGTGCAAAAACAATATCATTTTTGACATATGTTACTACCATATATTATGTCTGAATTAATTTATGCATATGTATATATATATATATATATATATATATATATATATATATATATATAGAAACATGTTATATATCATTTTGAAGCGCGTTTCTCAACTTATGGAATCGTGTTATTACTTGCCGTTCTTAATCTATTCACTTATTTTTGCAAGCTTTTCGACAGCAGGGATGAGATTCACATTTAAACAGAAAAGCTGCCGGGAGAGCTCCTTATATCAATGATGCTTTTAGCCCAGGAACTAGTAACGAACGTGTGGCACAAGATTGGTTGAATATATTTCGCAAGATGAAAACGGTCGTACACCAGCCGAATGCGGTTGATAACAAATATTTGGAGGCCTATATTGAAGCGACCATTGAAAACCCACACAAAAAGTTGCTGTTGAACTCCTGGTGAACTACTGTTGAGGTCGACCACACAAACGTCGTTTGCTATTTAAAGCAAACCCGGAAGTAAGAAATGTTGGATAAATAGGTGCCGCATGAGTTTAACGATAATTAAAAAAAAAAATACTCGGCTACTTGAGGTGTCTTCTACGCTTCAAACTGCGCAACTTTTTGTTGCGCAGTTTGAGGCGTAGAAGACACCCCATTTCCCGAGCCTATTTTGACGTGTGATAAGAAGTAGATCCTCCACGTCAACCGACAACGTTCAACAAAGTGGTTGGATGCCGGAGAAGCTTCACAATATTTCTCGGAGCCGAAAGTGCACAAAGAAGTGTTATAGTGACTGTTTTGTTATTTGGGGCCCGTATCATCCATTACAGCTTCTTGGATCCTGGCGAAACGATTACGGCGGAGAAGTATTGCCGACAAATTGATAAAATGCACAAGAAGCTCAACATATGCATACTAGATCTGACAACACTGGCCTACATGTTGTTCAACTGACCCTGAAGAATCTGATCTAATTGGGCTACGAGACTCTGCCTCATCCGCCATATATCGGGCGTCTCGCCCACCGAATATCACTTTTTCAAACATCTGGAAAATTTCCTGCGCTAAAAATGTTTCAAAAGCCAAGATGATGCCGATGATGATTCTACCGCTTCCAGAACTACGGATTTCTCTGCTAATGAGAGAAATAAACTAGTTTCTTGTTGACAAACGTGTGTCAAGTAAAATTGTTTTCATTTTTATTATAATGTGTATTATGAAAGAAGTTATGATCTTTTTAAGTTGTGCATCAAAAAACAACATAATTTTGCACCAACCTAATAGAACATCTGGTTTTATTTTCATTTGCAACAAATTAGTTATGTATATACAATGTTTAACAGCGACGGAATCTTATCACTCTTACAGATATGTAAAGAGAATTATTGATGAGTAAACAGAAGAAATGAACTATCAATATTTAAACAATGCTGAATACGAGTGAAATATCACACACTATTTCTACGTCATAAGACATATTTTTTTCTAATCTCAGGAATGATATTTCCGGGATGTGTTCGCAGTGCAGTAAATAGCCACTGCGAATTGGTTTCCAAAAGAATATTAAGCAACCTCCCTAGGTACTAGATTAATGCATGCTAGAGATTCACTGAAACTCAGTGGAAAAATCGATGGTCTGATCGGATCATGTGGACCTTTGACTGCATGAATACATGAGGGCGCATGCCAATGTGTGTGCGAGATGATGTCAACTTACTAAACATATATGTCCTAATAATATTCATAAACATGAGCATACACCCTTAAACAAAAAAAAAAATGTTACTTGCTTTTAAAATAACTTCAGCAACGAAACAACATAAGTTGTAAAAACAAGCATATCCTAATCCACACCCCAACACTCACTGTACAACTAAGCAGCATAAAACGCATAATAGTTTATATTGTAGTCAACAAGTATATTTTAACATACTCTGCTTTCATATCAGCCGTTCATAAAATGAATATTTTAGCAATTCAGTACTATATCAGGCATCACAAATACGATTGTACTTCATGTAGATATTACGTTACGTCATTCTAACGTATTTCTGTATTGTTATAACTATATTTCTATTTAAACTTATTCATTTGTTACTTGGTTCTGCCCCTAGTCTGATTTTATTTCATATTGTTTTGTTTGTTTTTATTACTATAACAATGAAAATAAGACGTACACGCATTTTGCGAATTATCGTTTATCACGAGGATACCACAATAAGGAGACTCACCAGTTCGATATTTGTTAACATTACATTTAAATGCTAAATATTATTACAGTAAGCGAAGGAGAGATCAGGAAAAGCAATTATCAAAACTTACAGCTTTATAGAGAAGATATCAAAGTTTTTCTTTTTTTTACACAGTGATCGCCACTTATCAAGGCTCGGAAGCCACTCAGGGATAAGGGTTATTGCAAGTACATTACGTTAGTGTGGAGATTTGATGAAGTGTTTACTTAAGGAGGCGGTTCATTAGGAATTTGTTAACATTGGACTTGAAGACATCCAAGTTGTAGTCCAGAGGGAAGCAGGCAGACGGAACAGAGTTCCAAAGGCGTGCAGTTCTAAGAAAGAAGCTTTGTTCATGGAATCCGCGTTTTGATTTAGGCACAGATATAGAGTGGGGGAAACTTTTCACAGTGGATTCAGCTAGACGGGTGATTTTCGTGAAAGATTGGCGAGGGTGGACCAGAGATTGGAGTTTAGACGAGCACCTGCCATGAAAATAACGATAAAACAAGAATAGGCTCGCAACGTCTCTTGTGTAGGAGACAGGTTGTAGGGTAGAGAAAAGGGCATCCCCACTAAGCCATGAAGTATATTTTGTACTCTGTCAAGTCAGGATAGTCTGTTTTTAGCAGCTCCTGCCCAGATATGGCAGCAGTATTCCATCCTTGGACGTACTTGGCTTTTATATAGATAGAGAATTGAATCAGTAGTGAGATATCTTCTGGAGCGGTAGAAGAATCCCACCATCTTTCCAGCGACCTTGGCAACAGACTTGATGTACGTGTTCCATTTCAGATCAGGAGTAAAGGTCAAGCCCAGAAGCTTGTCAAAACACGGGGCCTCACCCAGACGAGAGCAATCCATCACAATTGATGCCAGATGGGGATCAGAGCGTTGATGTTGTAAGGATAGGAGTTTGGTTTTGGATGCATTAAAGGTAACCAGCCACATCTTCCCCCACTGAACAACGCGCTCGAGATCAGAGGAGAAAGAATCAGAGAGAACTTTGTCATTTACAGCCTTTGATGTGTTGTCATAGATGGTCGTGTGATCAGCATAGATGTCAACGAATGATTTAATATGTGTTTAGGTAGGTCATTGATGTAGATCAGGAAGAGAGTTGGGCCCAGGATTGACCCCTGAGGGACTCCTGCATTTATATTGCAGGCCTCCGATTTTTGTCCATCTACCTCTACACTTATGAGCCTATCGGAGAGAAATGATTTAATGATTGAGAAAACATTTCGTGTTATACCGTAGCTGGAAATCTTGTGAAGTAGACCCTTATGCCATACCTTGTCGAAAGCCTTGTATATGTTAAGAGCAATTGCCCTAGAAAGGAAGCCTTTGTCAAGAGATTCACGACTCCTGTGGGTTATAACCGTCAGCACATCTGCGGTAGATCTTGCAGAGCGAAACCATATTGTGTGTCACTAAGAAGGTTATTCCTGCTGAGGTAATTGACTATTTCTCTATTTAATATGGATTCCAGCAACTTACTCATAACACACGGGATACTTATAGGTCTGTACTGAGAGGGAGATGACTTATCACCTAAATTCTTAAATACAGGGCAAACTGATGAGGTCTTCCAGGGAGTCGGAAAGCACTTCTTCTAAAGGCAGCGTTTAAATAGTTTCGTAAGTATGGGAGCAAGTTCTGGTTGAAGCTTTTTTAACACTATAATTGGGATGCCATCAGGCCAGTCGCTTTACTGGAATCTAGGTTCTTTATTAGCTTGGCGACCTCATGCACGGATATTTGTATGTTACCTAGCTTGTTCTGTGTTATAGGAGGAAATATGGGGAGTTGATGGTCTTCGTCGCATAGGGTAGAATTAGCTGCAAAGTTCTTTGCAAATAGTTTTGCCTTGTCTGACGCTGACGAGATGACCTCTGGTCCATTGATAATTGTTGGGATAGAACGCACATTTCTGTTCAGGATTTTATTTGTTATTTGCCAAAACTGGTGGGAACCAAGCCGCTGATCAGCTACCTTGGATTTTACAGACTAGGCATATAGCTCTCTTGCAGTTTTTATTACTTTTTTACAGTGGTTGCTGAAATCAGCTTTAGTCTCAGTGCATCTATTACATTTGTAGCTATAGAAAAAGTGATTTCTGTGCGCGATAGCAGCAGCACATTCTGGGGAGAACCATGACTGGCTGTTAGGTTTTTTTTGGAATTTTTTAGATGGTATGAATTTGTCTATGCCTACAATTAACCATTCGTTCAGATCTGATACTATAGAGGACACTTCCTTTTTAAACATGGAATGCAGAGGTAAATCAGATATGAATGTACGGAAGCTATCCCAGTCAGCCATAGAGTATCGGTATACAGTACGGTGGAGGGGTACGTCTGGGGGCTTCTTACATTTCGTTTTTATCTTAACTGATACGACGAAGTGGTCGGAGGATCCAAGAGGAGAATGAACAGAACATGAACATAGCTCAGGGGAAGTTGAGAGAAAAAGGTATAAGAGGCTTGCATATTGACCGGGTGTATCGGGCACACGGGTGGGTTCGCGAACAATCTGATTGCAATGGCAAAATCATGACAAAGCCTCCCCTCATCATCTGTCTTATGTGAATGGGTCAGCTATTCCACGTTATGGACGTTGAAGTCACCACATATGTGGATGTTAGCCGAGGGATGTGAAGAAAGTATGTAGTCTATTTTCTAAGATATGCTCTTAAAGATAGTAACTCCGCTGTTGTGGGGCCTATAGAGGGCAAATATAAATGCAGTGGTGTTAGCAAGTGCAACCCTGAAGCACATATACGGTAAATTAGGATCTTCTCTAGAGATATCCCTACCACACGGGAAGCCATCCTTAATATAGGCACATATTCCATGCCCATGGCGATCTTGGGTGTCACATGTAGCTGTTAAATTAGAGTATCCGTTAATTATGAACCCATCTAGGGAAGTGGTCGGCCCTATTCCAGTTTCATTTAGAAATAATATGTTCGGTTTCATCTCCTGTAATTGGGTTTCAACCTCTGGAAGGTTGGAACGTAGACCCCTGATGTTGGAGAAGGAGACCTGGTAGTAGGGGTCTACGTTGGAAGATGGGGTTCTAGGTTTAATCGAGTTTTTATTCTGGAGATATTTCCTGTTGAGGCTTTTGGATTCAGGGAATAGGTCGGCATACTTGTTTAGAGCAGTGCAGAAAGGGAAAGTAAGAGAGAAGAAGACAGGAACATTTTTTTTGTAGCACACGAAAAGGTAAAGCTGTAACAATAACCCAATAGTATTGCATCGAGAGGACCTACTAGAGACACTGCATGGTCCAGCTCCACTCACCAAATGGCAATACAGCAGTCCCAGTACTTTGCGCCTGCTGATAGGACAGCTTCCTTAGTGGTTAATCCAAGGTTCGCGTCCCTGACTATCAGGCGGATAGTGTCAGCCCAGACAAAACGTTTACCTCCAGCACCCTTACTAGTGACATGGGCACAAGGACAGACAGAGACAGAAAAATTTCCGACATCTCAGACTACTGGTCACCAAGTACTACCGACCTTTAAGTAGTTAAAAACTTTCCAGCATATTGAGTATCTAGAATTTTCTTGCTTGTTTTTTTTGGTTGGGCGTTTTTACTAATAGTGTCATCGGCTATGTTACGGAAACAAAAAATGTATACATAAAATCTAGGAGTAGAGAATGTGATAGACAATGGTAAATATAATTCGGTTCAATTTTTTAAACATATGTCTGAAAAACCTAAAACCGAGTGCTATAAATGAAAACTACAGATAGTGGTAAACAAAAAGATTATGATAATCCAATATTTTGCAATTTGCGGAATTTTCCAGAACATGTGTTAAACTCATAAAGAAACAATTTTTATATTCATTGGTTCTTAACATTTGCGAGCGATCAAAATTCTTTCCGCCTTGTGTGTGATTATCAGTTAGTTTTAGTATTCAAATAGTTTCAATGTGGAATTCGAGCAAATAGTTAAATGTGTGGGTTTGAGTTTATGCCAAGGAACGCGGGTGAATAATATGAGATAGAAGACATTTTAAAATGATGTGGTAAGGGAAGACCAATATATGAGTGATTGTTTTAGATCATGCGCGTAAGCTTTTTAATAAGTTAAGTAAGATTAGAACAGACAGGAACAGTGTACTTATAATGGGTGAGATATGCGGCGATTAAACTGCGCGAGGTAGCAATGGCATGGAAAAACTGAATATTAAAAAAAAACATTTTAATTGGCATATTATGTTCGATAGTTTAAACATATCTTGGGAAAAGTACACAGTGCAGCTGCATAATGCATAACTAGTGTACGGAGATAAAAGTAGTTAAAAGTAAACATTTTTAGTTCGCCTATATCGATCAACTTAAATTATTTTAGTTGGGCATACATTTTTTCTTTGGATAATTTTCTGAAGATGGTGAATTAATGAAAACCGAAACAACGGCAAACTTAAAGATCAGGGAATGTTTCCCACAGGGGCTACCGATATGATTTAATACATGAAAGTAAGTGTTATGCAATGAAATACTTTAATATATTTGATATACGTTTACTCTAATATAATATATGTTATTTGTTTTTTAATAAATATTCGAAGGGTCAGTAAAGTAATCATCAATTACTTGGACTATTTAAGACCGTTATGTTTTAACACTTAACACGTTTTTAATGTGATAAACAATGTTTAGCTGAATTAAATATTTAATTAAGATTATATGTTTTAATACATCGGAGATGATACCCATAGAAACACACATAGACACACACGCACGCACACACTGACATATGTATTATTCTTTATGCAAAGAGAATCGTATCTTGCTACGATGTGAAGATCGTTTCAATGGTATTTGATTTCATTAGGCAGGAAAAATAAAAATACAAAAATTTTAAAGGTCCTAGACCTTTTTAATTTTAATGAAATAAAATATGCGATGACTGCCATGAAGCAAAACTAAAGTATTGGGATGGCGCCAAATTCATGTCGTATTTTGACGTCCGACTTCAAAAGGTCATAACCTCTTTCAAATAAAGTGTTAATCGTCTCAAAGATTATTCGAATCTACACAATTACATTTACCTCTATAGCATAGAACTTCGGAGTCCTGGAAACGATGAAGCCATTGAAGCATTTTTCGACCAGAAGGTTTTTGAGATGTTTATAAAATACTGATAATCAGTGTGAGAGACATCCGATGAATATGGCGGATGTGGCAGAATATCATATCCCAATTCGTTCAGTTTCTGCATAGGCAGTAAAACAGAATGCGGAAGAGCGTTTTCTTGGTCTCTACATATTTGCCAACCTCAGGGACATACGTTGGAGATTCTAACGTATTTTGTCAATTTGTCGACGGTGCTGTTCCGCCGTAATCGATTCACCCGGATTCAAGAATGTGTTATAGATGAAACCTACCGCAGACCAGCAAACGGTCGTCATATCATTTTTGGGTCAATGTCGGCTTCGGGAAGTGTTTTGGAGCTTCTCCGGCATCCAACCTCAGTGCTGAACGTCGGAGGTTGTCGTAGAGAATTCTCTTCTAAGCGCACGTTACACTCCGCTCGAGAAATAGAACGTTTTTGTTGCGCAGAGGGAGTGTAGAACACACCTAAAAACGGCGATGATTTTTAATTATCTTTCAATTTTTGTGGCATTTATTTATAGAACTTTATTCCCTCCCTTTTTACTTTAACCGTCACACGAGTGTTAAGTGGCAGACCTCGACTTCAACAGCAACATCTCATTTTTTTTGTTTTGTAACGATCGACTTCAATTAAGGCTTTCAAATGTTTGTTATCAACCCTAAGTCTGTTAATCTACGATGCTTTTGCCACTATTGCGAATTGTCTTGAACAACCATTGTGCCACACGTTCGTTACAGGTTCTTGGACCTAAGGTATCAGGGATATCACGTGCTGTCCCAGCAGATTTTCGGTTTGATTGAACTGTCGAAAAGCTTGCAAAAAATAAATGAAGGGATTGAGAACGGTAACGAATAGAGCGAAAGCTTAAAAAATGATATATTACATGACTATATGAACCAATTAATTAATTCACAAATCATATATATATATATAAAATATGTAATAAAACGAAATTGTCTCTGCACAAACTAATATATATATATATATATATATATATATATATATATATATATATATAACTACTTCATTTACTCACATAAAATTAATATACGAAAATATAGATTTATGCGTAAACTTACTATTTACTATTTACTTCAAAAGTGCTCAATACGTAGGTAGAGCTAGTTAGTAATTTATAAAATATATATGGCGATTAAGCTACACTGAATATTCGGCGTTTCATCCACTCTAGGATGTGTCGGGCTTATGCGCGAATTCTGTAGTTGTTTATCGTTTTTATATGGTCCTCTTCTGTTGAGGATTTTATTTAGCCAATCGGCTTTCTAGTATCCCCCGCGCACCTTCCTATCAGCCAATGGGCATATATTTTATCGTATAAAGGATCTGTTGTAAAACTAGTTTAGTGGTTTAAGGCAGACATTTTCTGTTTTTTATATATAAATATACATATGTGTACATACATATATGCACATATATATATATACATACATATATATACATACATATATGTGTGATCGTTTATGTATATTAATGTTTATTTAATTTATTTATTTGTTTATTTTCTATTGTTTTTGTTAGTTTTAAAACTATTTTGCATCGCTATCCTAGAGTAAATTTTATTTTTTGAACACAGTTATTTGCTATTTTTCTTCTACAGTTTAATAGATTTTGGGGTTCTTTAAAGTACAGGATAGCAAATTTTTCATGAAGTCATAATTTACATGGGTCGTCTAAATGCCTACACGTGATAGCTTGTCTTATTATTTTTAATTCGACTACCGGCGAATGTCCGCTTTCTTTGAGTTCCCAGTATTTATTCGCTAGTTTTTATACGGTGATTTTTTATTGTTGGCATCTTTATAATTATCAAGAAAAATCCTGCCCGATAGTAGACTTTGCTGTCCAAGCTGGCCACGGGGTAAATTTTAAAAGTGAAGGGAAACGGAACAAATATAAAGGTAACAAGAGAGCGAAAAGGGATTTGGAACATGAAAAAAAAAAAGAAATAATACCTTCGATAGTAGGTGTACTAGGAAGAATTCCGAATAAAAAAAAACGTTAAAAAAGAATGGAGGAAACTGGAATCAGAACAATGGCTGCAGAGACACAACGAATAATGATAATGAAAACAGCTGAAATATTAAAGACAACTCCTTTGATGCGGAGATTAACACAGAGGAACCATATGCCTGGGCCAGAACAACAGCTGCATAGGCAAAATATGAAGAAGCGTTACAGGGAACCAAGAACATTGAAGCTGCATATCTACAAGTTTTCATCCCTCATCCATCCCTTCCATTGCTCCAGCACCGCACCCCCTCATTAAAGTGTGATACCAAATAGTAGAGAAGGGTTCAGGGGGATGGAAACACCGAGACGACAGCGCTGACCAGATCTCTGCTGGACAAGTGCGAAGTTAACTCTGGTCTTGGGGAGGCTTATTACCATTCAAGTTCTAGTGGTGACCAATGGCGGCTGCAAGCGAGAAATTAAGGGTGAGAGTATGTTTCGATAACGCAAATTTATTTGCAAATGTTATCTAAAGAGGTGGATCGTACTGGAAATCTGAGAATACTTGTTGTCACACAGCTTCCAGGGAACACCATAGGTTGTATTTAATGGAAGATTTTTGATGACCTGTGTAAAAGTTTTTTCTGAGCCAATAATAACAACAACTGCATTTTGAACATCCTAAAAAATAGTACACACACAAGCAGGCAGCATTGATTTACAAGAAAAAACGGATTTTTTAAGGAAACTGCAGGTACAAACTGAAAACACCACCCAAACAAGAGATCCAGATGTGATTATAGGTAACAAGAATGAAACGCACTGCCAGATTGTTGATTTTGCAATTTAAGCAGGTCGCAAGTTTAATATTAAGTAGACAGAGTAGCGAAGCAAATAAACAGAACAAACTCTTAACCTTTTAAGATGATAATAGACGTACAAAAACATGAAAAATAGTATGCATCGGAATAAGGTGATTGCTTAGTAGATACATAGAATACCACTATTGAAGAAAAAGTAACTTTAAATGCAGAAATTATTACAGAATAGTGAAAAGTGTAAAACGGACGTATAAATCGCCAGCAAAAGTAAAAAGAAAACTTAGATGGTCACCACATTAAATCAAGAAAAATTAAACTGTATAATTGTAAGTTAACATCTCACTTCTTTAAAAATTGTAGTGGCGGCATTTACTGGCACTACACCAAATAGTCATGAAGGGACAACATGGATAGAAAGGCCGATGGAAATAGGCACTAACTACGCATGAACTTGATAAGTGTGGAAATTGTGGATATATTGTAGAGGCTTATAGGCACGCAAATTCTAGTGAACGTCAATAGTCGTTGCAAAGGTTCTCAGAAAAAAATGGAGATTATTGGAAATCTTGGAAGACCTTTTGTCGAACATATATAACGAGTCAATTAGAAGAAGGCGTTGGATGTTTTCTGTACCAGTTAGACCTGACATCTGGAGTACGTGATGCTGAACTTAATTCTCAAGGAGTTCAACTTTTTCTCGAGATTTGTACCAGACGCACTTACTATGATTAGTAAGATATGAGTTTATTGGAGCCACAACCTTGCAATCTTCATCCTAATTGTTAATTATTTCATTGTTTCTCATTATTCTTGCCGGATAAGTTTCTGTCGTTTGAACAAGAAACATAAATCATTTCAAATCCATTTGTCTATTTATTCCCAACCACAATATCCGGTTTCCTGTGAGTTAACTCTCACTCGCAATGAACGATGAAACGTCATAGAATCGTAACTTCGTCATTTTCAATTGCCGCATCTAGGATATGTTGATACCATTTGTTTTTCACTTAAATTTCAAATATCTGGCACACGATCTCATGTAGATTTGTATATACTTTGTCAGCCCGTAAGTTGTACTATTTTAGTGCACGTGTAGAACAACACTAAAAATGTGCCACACTTTTTCAGGAGTCACGCCACAAAGCCAGCAATTACCAGAACTGCGCATCCCATTTTTATATTGATTTCTTTGTTGTTGTTGTTGTTCTTCTTCTTCTTCTTCTTCTCCTTCTTCTTCTTCTTCTCCTTCTTCTTTTTTTTCTTCTTCTTCTTCTTCTTCTTATTATTATTATTATTATTATTATTATTATTATTATTATTTGTTGTTTTGTTGTTATTATTTTTATTATTTTTATTATTATTATTTGTATTCACTAGAATTTTTCAAATAAGCCATCCAAGATTTCTCTTAGAGACATTAACTTACATTTTATTTTTGTTAATGCATTTGTTTATTCTTAAAGTATATTTTTTGATTATGATTATTGTAAAGGTATTTTTGTTATTATTACTGCCATGTACTTTTAGAGCAGTGTATTAATTATTATATATAGCGTATGCATACGTTTGGTATTTTACTCCTACAAATCTGTCATCAAACTTAGCTACTCCATATCTGATCCTCAACTGTCAAAATTCACTACTCAAAATCTCGGAAGTATGCTATAAATAATTGCTGCGCTAACATCTAAATCAAAACCGCCCGTAAATGTGAAAAAAACAGCTTTACCCATTTTATTTGCATGTCAGGTGACAAAGTAGCATACTTTATTTGGTTTCTTTTTGTCTGCAAATTAATAGTACAGACTGTATAAAAATAGGTTTGCTGAAATTTCCTTTTTAAGCATTTAATCATATCCCTGAAATTCAAGAACAATAATTCATCTCGTATTCTATCATCCAAGTCGTGTGTCTCTGTTTGCGGTTGAGTCGTCGTAACGATGTTTTTGAGGGACTTCGATGTAATCTTCTGCAAGTACGTAAGTCTCTAATTGTGAGATGGTGCTTCCTTGACTGCCACTCTGCCTTGTGGGAGTATTTCAGTTACTGTCCCTCTTTTCATCGGATTGTAGAGAAAGGATTAAGTAGTTAAACAACACCTCCCTACTCATCGTGACCCCCGCTTGAGCTTGTTCCACTTCTCTAGTATAGAAGGATATCCAGGTTAAATTCGGTCGCTTGCTGTCATAGCTTTTATAGTTCGATGTTGCCGCTCTAGGATTCTATTGCAACTTGAGCGGTATGCAGAATTAAAATATTTCCTAAGCCCAGCTTCTAGGTAACACTCTAAAGGCCTATACCGTTATTCGCCGAAACCTTGTCTACATTTTAGTTACCGTCCGTTTCCGCTCCAAATTTCTTATGCGATATGGCTACACTTCCAGACTTACTCGAAATGATATTTACGTTGCGATTATGTTGACAATTCCTGATACTAATGACAAATCGCTGCAAATGTTCTGTTATACTCAGATGCCCTTTCTCATGATTTTACGATGAAGGGTCAATCGCACTCCATAAATTGCTTGATCACGGCATGAACATCGCTCGTTTTCATGATAGAACACACTTTAATTTCTAAATAACAATATCATGATGCTTATGCTGGTGTGTCTTTTCACTCACCCACTGTCTGTATACCCCATTTCAAAGTTAAATTGACGCCTTTCTCGCGACATCGATCTGCCACATAATGATATATACACTATGAACGTTTTTCTCGTAACTAATTGACATCTTCAACAATTACTCTTCCTATTTCTGACAGAGTCCCTTTTGCGACCGTCGCTCCATATTACACACCATGGACTTCTTATACATGCCATTACTCCTTTACTTAGTCTACTCTTTTCATTTCTGCAATGTATCGCGTATCATGCGCAGCAAATGTTGATCAAGTGAATCACTCCAGTAGTCCACACCAGTGTGCCTTATAAGAAAAGGTGCATGCAGTCAGCAACCGTTTTACCAAAAGGTAATGGCCAACCAATCTAGCGTACACCTACAGTGATGATCATATTTATTGGCACGGTAAAATAAAAGTTAAATTTTGTCTAATAAATTCTAAAAAAGGGATTAAATTAAAGAAAATAACAAAGTATATTATGTATTTTTAACTGGCCTTTCCGATGCAGCAATCAGATTTTAGAAAAAATAAATAACAAAGGAACAACAAACATAATTGCAAAAAACCCTTGTTCAAAATTATTGGCACGATTTATTTAATAATCAATTGTATAGCCTTTGGCCTTGATTATCTTCCTCAGTCGCTTTTCATAGTTTACAACCAAGTTGTTGCACTCTTCAGTAGTAATTTTAGCCCACTCTCCCTGACAATAATCCTCCAATTGAATAAGATTCTTAGGCTTCCTTTGCATTACCCTCAATTTTAATGTTCTCCATAAATTTTCAATTGGATTAAGGTCTGGGCTTTTTGATGGCCACTCCAAAACATTAATATGATTGTCCTCAAGCCATTTCTTAGTCAGTTTAGCCGAATGCTTTGGGTCATTATCTTGCATGAACCACCAACGACGACCAAGTGAGAGCTCTTTAGCAGAGTCTTTCAGGTTTTCATCCAATATTTTAACATAATCTTCCTTTTTTATGCTACCTGTGACCTTAACAAGTCGCCCTGGTCCAGAGGCAGCAAAGGATCCCAAAAACATCAAACTGCCTCCACCGTGCTTCACTGTGGGTATGGTGTTCTTAGGCAGGAAAGCTTCGCCAGATTTTCTGTAAATATAAGACACTTTATTATGGCCAAATAACTCTATCTTCGTTTCATCAGTCCATAGAACACGTTTCCAGAATGCAACATCTTTATCAATATGACGTTTTGCAAAGGCTAGCCTTGCTTTCAGGTGCATAGGCTTCAATAAGGGAATCTTTCTCGGACGACATGCTTTTAAACCAGCTCTCTTCAAAACTCTACCAACTGTATGTCGAGATACATTCACTCCAGAGGTGCTCTGTTCATCAACAATCTCCCCAACAGAGATCCTTGGGTTTTGTTTTACTTGTCGAACAATTTTCCGTTCATCTCTTGGGGAAAGAATCCTTTTTCTCCCTCTACCCTCTAAACTCATAACGTGGCCTTGCGATTTGAACTTGTTTATTATGGCTCTAACAGTGGATTTGGGAAGGTTTAGCTTCTTTGAAATCTTATCATAGCCCTACCCATTGGTATGGCATGCTACAACAAGCTTCCTGACGTCTTCGCTGTGTTCCTTAGTTTTAACCCTGGCGATTGAAAATTATAATTTAGTCACTTATAATTGTTTAAATAAATCGCTATCTAAAAATTATCTGAAAAAATTATTCACTGAATTAGCGTTAAACAAGCATTATATGTCTATAAAAAGTTCAGAAAGCACGTAAACCGGAAATTGATTGATATTATACTTATACTAAAAGAAAAACAAAGCCGTGCCAATAATTTTGAACAAGGGTTTTTTGCAATTATGTTTGTTGTTCCTTTGTTATTTATTTTTTCTAAAATCCGATTGCTGCATCGGAAAGGCCAGGTAAAAATACATAATATACTTTGTTATTTTCTTTAATTTAATCCCTTTTTTAGAATTTATTAGACAAAATTTAACTTTTATTTTACCGTGCCAATAAATATGATCATCACTGTATATAAGTTCTCGCTTGATTATGCCATGCTTAACTTATTTGTTAATATGATCTCACAAATTTTCCACAGTCACCTCTGTCTCGTTTACAAGCACAGTATCGATAAAAGAGAAGTTCGTTGTTTTCATTGCACCATCTTTAGTTAACACGGTATTAAGTTTTGCTGCCATACTTGTGTGTGCAGATTTTAGTCCAAATAACAATCTGAGTAAATAAAATTCTGACATTTATATTCGACTAACTGGTATTTTCAGAAGTCTTCTCTACAAGAATTTCAAGAATAGCGGTCTTTAAGTCCATGATTTTGGTTGCCCCTTCTGTTCTCTCACACTCTTATATAATTTCCTCACATACATCAATCGCATCCTCGGTGTTGCAAAGGCATACTTGTTCAACTCCCAGAAGTTTAAAACAGGCCTGACATTGTTTATTGTAGGTTAAAACATTCTTTTGAGTTTCAGAATTCTTTCAACCTTCCCTGACCATTTATTAAATTCACTCGTCGATTCAATCGTCAACCTTTATCAAACTGCAGTTTTATCTCTCCTCTTGGCGTGCCTTCTAGGAGTTCACCTATTTTATTAAGACGTGTAAATTTGCGATTCATTGTCATCTCATAACGATAAAATTACTCCTGAAAATACCTCTCATAAATCTGACATGAACTAGGTGTTGTTGGGTGTATTGCATTGCTGTTTGTTATTTAAATTGCCTTTCTCAACGTGTACTGGTTGGTAAACTTCCTTTTGCTCTTAGCAAATGTAACTCCTTCTTGCCAGTAAATAACATCCAGGTCCAAGATCATGCCAATTCCTACGACTAATTTATCGAGCACAATGAATCTGTTGTGCCTTAACTCGATCTCGCCCTCAGTCTCTCAACAAAATTTCACATGTCTGCCATCCGCTCCTGGATATGACCTTAAACTATATCCAGTGGCGAGGCCCCAGCTCTCGGGCTTTGGGGAGTGTGGAGTCACCTTTTAATTGCAATTGCTCCAAGGTCATCTCTGACCCCGATAGGTAGTACCTCTTAGACTCCCAAATATGGGCTAAATAGAATCCGACTTGAAAACAATAAATATATTCTATTAAAAAAATATATTCAAAATATTTGGATTCGACATTAAATAACCTGAAAAGGGTTGATATGCCGTAAAACAAAAACAACCAACCAACCTCTGCCATCTACCGATCTAATATTGCTGGTTGCATTCCAACACTTCTAGTGATGAGTGTAGTTATATCGGTATCAGTTAGTGTTTTAGCCTTATTCCCTTTGACTGTGAAAACTATCCGTGGACAACGAATTCTGGTACACCTTTCAGAATAAAAGAAGCGGTTATCAGCGCAATAGCACTACGTTACGCGTTTTGCTGAACCGAAAAGCATCTCTTAATGTTGTGCCCTGCAAAGCATTTTCCAGTAAATATTCGGCTCAGTTTCCTGACTCCGTTCCCCTCTAGTGGTCCTGATTCCGGTAGATGTTGCAACTACGATGCTTCGCCAACACCCTGGCATGCTTCAAAATATATACCTGTATATTTCTGATATTAGTCAATAGTTTAAATTCCATGAATTGCTGTCGAGAAGATTCAGTTACAAAAAACAGTTTAACGGTCATCCCGAGATGTCGTCCCACATACCCAGCCAGTCATGTTTGTCGCCTTATTTTAGTTACATATGCGTGCACTGATAGCTTAATCCATGACACTCTTCTAAATTTTTCGTAGGTCTCATAACCATCTTCGCTATCGTAAAAAAGGACTTAAACCGTTTTTTGTATCCCAAATGTTGTAGTTCAAACTAAGTCAAAAGCCACAGTGTATACTATTCAAAAGGCGAGAGTAAACACTTGTCGTCAAGCAAACAAAAACAAAACACCGGAAATATGTGTACGGATGTTATCGTCAACAATCTTCAGTGATACGTACCACTTTTTTCTCTTTTTATTTTTTACTTCACTCTTTAATTTAAATTTACGTTGTTAAAAAAACCGTGGTCTTTTATTTGCAATTAATTTCTCTTTTTATTTTCCCAATGTCTTTTCGATTTGACGCGCCGTTCTTTTGTCTGTTTGTTTGTTTTTAATTCCAAGAGTTTGCATAGATATTGAGATGGGAAGTCTTAAGCTTATTGACTTCCTCTCACTCAATTGCCTGCTGTAACACTCTGAGTCTCTGATGACTGACTGATTGACTCTCTGTAGATCCACAGACTGATCCCCTACCGAGACCAGCTTTGCATCATTATTCATCCCGTAAATATGTTCGCTGATTGGACAGTGTGACGTGACCCCTCCCTTCTAACCGTCCAATAACGCCTTGCAACATCAAGTCCTGTAGGAGTGGATTAGTCAATTCTAGCTTTCCTCGATGACAGCCGATAACAGCATGTCCTGGATTTAAGTCAGGGGTTAATGGATTCATTCTCCGGTTTTACGATTTAATTTATAGACAATTAAAACGACATTTTTTTTTTACATGGAGATCACCACTTTCATTCAAATCTCAAAACGATTAAACGTTTAACTCTCTTTGAGTTGTCATTGTCTTTTTATTTTAACTTGAAATGAGGATTTTTTTCGCAGGGATAAAGTATTAAATCCTAATTAAAAAAAATGATAATACCAAATTAACCGATGATTAAAAACATTAAAATCTATTAATATTATTCAAGTCATATACAAATTAGCTTTACACACTTTTTTTGCGAAGAATTAAATCTTTAAATAAATGCACATTTATTTATTATTCTTGCTGCTCGGTTTGTTTAATTTGTTTTTAAAATACAACAACACACCTATCAATCGAAGTTCCCAAGCCAATCAACAACGCCTCTCCGGCTCAGAAATATATATAATCAACAATTTATTATTTGTCATGTTTGAATAAGCATAGCGTAATTTTATTATCCAGCCAAACATACACACACGCTCGCGCACGCTCGCGCACGCTCGCGCACGCTCGCGCACGCACCCCCCCCCACTGGACAGACATTCAAATTATTCGTTGAATTTTGCTAATATCAATCAGAGTCCGTAGGTATTAGATTAATAAGCTTGGCCTAAGGGATAATTTTATAAAAATTAGAATATAATGAGGACACTGAGGCTCAACTCAAGTGGTAGCGTTTATTCAAGGTTGCATATATTATATTAGCTTTACTATTTAAATATAGCTTGTAAAGATTTTTACTTACGTTTTAAGTTACATCTAATATATTAGTTATTTTTTGCTTACCGACATTTCTATTTAAGGTCCTATTTGTTCATTTCCGTGTGCATTCATTTCTAAACTGTGCCCTCTTGACTTTGGTAGAGTCTCTTATTATCGCTTATCCATAATTTCCATCTACCCCTTATCAGTATTATCAAATATATTTGTGAGTGTATATAAAATTACTAAGTCTAAATAGTTCGATGCCTCTGCAAAGTCCAAGGAAGCTATAGCAAGATCAAATTAGTAAACTATTTAACATTGATTGTTTTTACTGCGACCTAATATACGGCATATTTGTGTGGACTTAAATAAAAAAAAAAAATAATTATGTGTACTACTGAACTTTTTAGAATACATTTGATATTTTGCTGACATATTTTGCTGTGCAAAAAAAATACTGTGATAAATAAGCTTATTGGCCTTTTGGTCAAGATCAAAGTGTAGTATCTTTCCGGCAGGTACTGCAAGCAGAGACCATATGTGGGGTTTCCCCCACATATAAGACCTTGGTCAATGTAGGAGCAACTCTTCATACCAATTGTCACTATCCAGCTCCCCTACTCGCCGGGGAGTTGGTCCCCATTTCCCCTTCACTCCTCACTTTAAAAATCGGCCTTGTGCCTAATTTGCTCGGTGGGGGAGCAAATAAATACCATCTGTTCTTGAGATGCGGCACTTCCATTTCTCGTTCTCTTTCAGCGGAGGAGAAATCCTTCACGACTGAGACAAGTTTTATTTTTCACCTTTTCTCCCCGTTAAAAAACGGCCCTGGTGTCTAACTCTGTCCCATGGGGAGGCATTGTAAATAGGTGCTCAACAAGATAAAATTAATACTTCTCTATGCTGCATAGAAGGCATGGCGCTTTAAAATATATTTTAGCTTATATCGTCACATAAAATACGCAAACCTCATCAATTTATCGAAAATCTACATTTACAGGACTGTAGTTTGTGTTGATTTTTTAATGTATTATTTAATTTGGGCTTTGACACTGTGTGTATATTTTTAATAATTCAAATTCGATGAACACATATTATTATTCTGAATAATGGTATTAGGTCTGTCATCAAAATGAATATAAATATATCTTACACAAGTGTATTTTCTATGGTTGCTGTATGTCATATTTGCATTCGTTTGATTTGGTTAAATGTAACCCGTGAGAAGTTCTCAAAGAAATTCAGCTGAATAGTTTTAAATGGCTAGCCTGCTACTAACGAATGTTTACTTTTCATTAGAAAATGAGAACTAGCGTTCACTCTAAAATACATTTTTTCCTCCATAAAGATTATGTGATTAATACCTCTCAGTGCTAAATGTAATAACTGGAAGTCGTCTACATTTGAGAGTAGAGTAAAACAGGAAAGTCTTTGCCTCTTAAATAATACATACAAAGTTTCATAACGGACTACTTGATGATAACCACTGCATGTGCAACAAAATATGACACTAAATTATTTTCGATTCAAGGTCATGATCGGTTGAAATATATTGGAAAGATCTTGGACACAATCTATATTAATCCAAACCGACAATTCCATTCTAAACAAAGTGAACTTCACACGTACTGTTTGTCTGAGTACCCACCAATCGTATATATAAAACAATGGTATTTTTAAATAATATGTATAGTCTTTGTTTTTTTTTATTTTGCGAATTCCTTAGTATATATATATTTGGTTGAGTGAGTGCGTAACCGTCTTGCTCATTAGTTGTTTGTATTACCATTAAGATTATATAATGAATAATAAACAATTTAACATTATAATTGCGATATGTATATATATATATATATATATATATATATATATATATATGCATATATATAGATATACATGCATATATATAGATAAAAGTTTTTTATGTAAGTTAAATAGATATACATGCACATATATATATATATGTGGATGTATGTGATTATATAAGTTAAAAGCATAAATATTTAGTCATACGTTTAGCTTAATAGCAATGAGAGAAAAGCTATATATTTTATATTGTCTGTCTCGCCATATTTACCTTATTATATATCAGCCATGTATGTTTCTGTATTTCCTTTTGACTTGAATCAAAATAATCACATTGCGAAAGACACCTGCTGTTCCCATAAATCAGCACAACTACAGAAATCAATTACTCGTGAGAAACGATAGTCTTTCAACCCGTGATATCTAACATAAAATGTACAACGAAAAGATAATACAAAAATTAACAGTTATTTATTTATTATATTTCATTTACGATAGACCTTTGAGATTTTAAAACGTTCAATGCCTAAAACAAAAGCATCCTAATAAACTATATCTTATATTTTTTCTATTTTGACGTTCTAGTGCTATATCTTATATTTTATCTACTTTTAAGTTCTAATGCGATTCTGATGGTTCTATTTATTGCATCGCTAAGAAGTTATTCGGCTCCTTATAGAGTTGCAACATCTTCGCATCCAATTGTGTATCTACGTATGCAACGATTTAGTATGTAGCAACTCACAGATATATACTCATACATACACTCATTATATACGAGTGTTATATTTATTATTCGCATTATGTGACTGTACTCTTAGCGTACGTTTTTGTTATTTATAAACACAAAGTCGAGAAAAAGGGGGAATATTGTGAGCTATTACCTACTATGTATGGGAACACACACACACACACACACACACACACACACACACACACACACATATATATATATATATATATATATATATATATATATATATATAAATATTTGTCTTTACATAAGCAGTAGTTTGTTGCTACACAGTCATGAGCATGTTTCGGTCTACCAGTATTTACCTCATCAGGCAACAATCTTTATTTCCGTAAACGGAATTCAAAATGTAGAGCGAAAATTAATTCTCAACAAAAGAATGTTTTTTTTTTTGTTCTAGGTGTGAAGATTCACGGAGAACGGGTTGAATTGGGTGTGAATTTGTTAGTTTATTAATTTTAGTATTTGTTTATTTACTTATTTATCCGTGACTTTATTCATTTTCATGTTGATGTTAGGGGTTAGGGTTATAAAACGTAGAGCTATACAGATGTTATCTTTAACAGGCGAGAGGCTCCTGTTTCTGTCTGAGACCATCCAGAGGCAATGTGTCATAAAATTCCCTTTCATTTTCTTCCCTCCTTCCTCTCCCCTCTTTCCTTTTTTTTCTTTTAATAATATGTTTTTTCTATTTTAATATAACATACTTATATTTGAGAATTTGTCCGTGTCTGTTGAATGTTGTGCTTCCAGTGAACGGTTGAAGGAAGGGAAGGGGGTTAGAGGTGTTGAGAGGAGATAGAAATTAAGGAAGGTGGTAGGGGGTATGAAATGGGAAAGAAGGAAGAGGGCATAAGAAAAGGAAAGGAAAGGAAAAAGAAGGTGGTATTATTCAGTAGCTTTGTTTTATCTTACTTAAACAAAATCGGTTTCTTATTTGACCTCCCAAATCTTAATTCCTATTTCGTTTGTTCATTTAATGTTGATTCTTCAATTTGTGTATTAGTAATTTTTTTAAAGATTTTTCATAATTATGGTAATGCAAAAACTCAGAATATATGTTATTCCTAAACTTATGATGTTTAAATGTAGTCTTTTTTTTTGCATGGTTACACTCAGGAAAAGTGTAGTTTTGGATTTCGTGAATTTTGAACTTAAGGGGGTAAGGATGTGTAGGTGTTCAGCTGTCGGATATTGCATATGGGTCGTGTTAGAGTTTAATATATTGGGGAGTAATTCGCAGGTGAGAGAGTAGATGAGATTTTAAATGTCTGCAATTTATGAAGGTTTCCTGTTTCTTATTTAGGAGTTTACCCCTATCGTTGAATTTTGTGATAAATAGTTTTTCGTTTAAGCAAAGAAGGCAAGGTGAATTTAGTGCCTGGCAAGGTTTTGCTTTTTTAGGATGTGCCAGTCAACGATAGGTGTCAAATTTTTACTCCTTAAATCATTGTAGTATGTAGCTAATAATGCCTTATCTCTGTAATTTGGGTTTAGGAAATAGCTTTTGCGGCCTGTATATCTCTGTTTAAATGTATTACTAGTTTGGTCGATGTAAGATTTGTAGGTAGTGGGGTCTTCCTTAGCCCTTATCTTAGCTTGATAGATTACAGAGGTTGTGAGACATTTTTCCTTAAGGTGGCATTTGGATTTATTAATACAGTTGCACGTATTTGTTACCCTGCTCCTTGAATTGTGTTCAGTGTCGTTGCTTAGAATTTTATTATTATGGGGGTTTTTATTATGTTTTCTAAGTTATTGCTGCGATTGTAGCTCAGTTTGATGGTATTTTATTGAATATTTTGTGAAGCATGTTGCTAGGGGGAAATGTAGTTTAATGAGGTTAATGAATTTTCTACCCAAGTTAGTTTTGACCATTTGGTTGAACGGAGGAGTGAGCCAAATGATTTTCCTTTTACGGGGTTTTCTAGACGTATGTGTATTGCTTGAGGGTTCTATATATTCTAATTTGATTTCCTGATATCCTCTGTTAACTAGGGCTTTGTTGTAACAATCTTTGTGTTTATTGAAGATTTCTTTGGAGGAGGAGTTTGAGCTAATTCTTTTTCTAATGGATCTGGGTATGTGTTTAATTATAGCTTTCGGATGGTTAGAGAGAGGATGGATATAAAGAATTGCTCTTCTCTTTCCTATAGGATTCATATATTCCTTTGTTTAGGTTGAGTGTTACATCTTGGAAGTAAACTATTTTAATGTTCGTGGTAATTTCAACTTTAAGGTTAATTCTTTTGAATTCTTTTATGATATTTGTTTAATTGTTTCACATTTGGGGTCGTCAGCATTTTCAACGAAAAGAAGGCCATCGTCTCTATAGAGACCGATCGTGTCAACCTTAATGTCCTTAGAAGGTTATATAGGATTATAGTCCCACTAAATATGCAATTAATGCAGAGTCAAGGGATCCCATCGTAATGTCAAAGGGTTCAACTTGATTTTTAATCCATTGCTCGTTCACACAAATTAGGACCGTGTTTCTTCATTTATTATAATGTCGATTTCATCCTTGGAGATATCGGTGAGGGGAGAGACAAATTCCATTGCGTCATTGGGCAGCTCTTTCGTGGTAGATGGGTAATAGTTTGCAATATCAAATTGTATGAAGGACCATCTGGCTTTATTTTGTATTCTTGAGAACCAGTTAATAGTTTCCGCCGTATTGATCCATTGCTTAAGATTATATGTGTTCTTGATTTGGAGATTAATTCTTTCTAAGATTTTTGTACTGATTCTACCGATTTCTGGTCTAGTTTGGTTGATCAGCCTAGTGGTTGGTTTATTTTTAAATTTTTGTTCATGGTTCTTTAAGAGGATGTATGCTTCTTTTTTATAGTTTATTTAATCTATTGCTAATATCGAGTTTCTCAGTGGTAGATTTGCTGTCAGAGTTTATATTTTCCATCAAATCGAAATATGCTTTTCTTATAATGACTAATAATACTTTTGTCCAATAATTTAAGGTATTCAGGTCTGCTTACCTTATAAAAATTGTGTGTTTTATCCGCCTTGACAAGAATTTCCTTTGTGTTTTGGATATTTTCACTATTTTATTTAGTTCCTTTTGGAAGTTGTTTTTCCTTTCATGGAAGGTAATATTCCTGACCATATTGGCAGGATCCGCCTCGAAGTGATCCAATTGTTCCACGTGAGGTGCCGATTACAGGCTTTTAAAACCATTGTAATTCTTATGGCCTTTATTTGCTGAGTTGTTGACGGACAAATGCGCTTTCCATCTCATTCTTCGGAGTAGATCCTCTATTTTCATCGTGAGGATGAGTTGGTAATTCCATTTGTTTGTGGTTGGAATGTTCTTAAGCGAGGTGTTGAAGTTGTTTTTTTTCCATTGCTTATGGGTGGGAAAAATCCTGCGTTAATCAAGTGCTCAACAGAGTAGAAGCCAATCCAATTTGAGGTTGCTATTTTCCAAAGGTAGGTTAACCAGTGAAATATAACGAAGTTCATACGAGAGTGCTCAATACAGAAGTAGAGCAAGTTACATTTGTCAGAAACAGGAGCCTCTCGCCTGTTAAAGATAACATCTGTATAGCTCTAGGTTTTATAACCCTAGCCCTAACACCAACATGAAAATGAATAAAGTCACCGATAAGTAAGTCAATAAACAAATACTAAACTTAATAAACTAACAAATTCACACCCACTTTCACCCTGTTATCCGTGAATCTTCACACTCAGACCAAAAAAACAGCCTCCTATTGTTGAAAATTAATTTTCGCTCTTCATTTTGAATTCCGTTTTCGGAAATAAGGATTGTTGCCTGAAGAGGTCTCTAGTTGGTAAATACTAGTAGACCGAAACATGCTCATGGCTGTGTAGCAACAAACTACTGCTTATGTAAAGACAAATGTAACTTGCTCTAATTCTGCATTGAGCACTCTCCTATGAACCTAGTTATATTTCACTGGTTAAGCTACCTTTGGAAAATAGAAACCTCAAATTATATATATATATATATATATATATATATATATATACATATATATATATATATATATATATATATATATGAAATACGAACAAACTTTCCAAGCTAAAAGATCATGTATGCAAATATAAATATTAATATTTAAATTGTAATTTCAATAAAATAAAAACAAAAATTAGAAATAGACCTTATCATAAAGAAACACAACAAAAGACTTTAAATTATAATTGCTAAAGAATTATTAATCGACAGGTTTCTATAGAAATAGTATTTATTTTTGGAGTATCATGTCAAATAATGTATTCTTGTAAGTTATAATTCATAGATTAAATTTTATTCATATATATATATTTATATATATATATAATTTTTTAAATATAACTATCCACCGACACGTGCCTCGTCGTCTACGACTCATCAGAGTGGATGAGTTGTAGAATATGATGCACGTGTTTGTGCATTGTTATATTTTAAAAATAATATATATGCCGCTCCCCATTAAGGGGGTGTCAGATTTGTCAATGGGAAAATTATTCCCAACAAGCATTTAGGTAAAAATGCACTTTCGTATAAATACTGTAATTCATTCAAGAAAGTATCGCTAACAAAACAAATAAAAACATATATATATATATATATATATATATATATATATATATATATATATATATACACTTATATATACATATATATTTATATTTATATATATATATATATATATATATATATTCTCTGGAAAATTCCCAATCAGTTTACACTTTTAAACAAAACAACCTTACAAAAGAAAGGTTACCCTATATAAATAGCAATATGTCACTCCCTCAACAAACTCACAATTTTATACAACTTCGATAAAATAAAAAAAAATCATTCTTCGGTAATTGGAAAAGGTAAAACAAAAGAATAAAACAAAAACCCTGTACTTTTTAATAACATTTGCTTCAACGAGAACATACTGCTAATATATATCCAATTTAGAATGCACGATGCAGCCGCCCCAAATGAAACCACCATTAACATTTAGGAATCAGTTTAATCAAGAAGCAAATTGCTATCGCCATTGAAATAATCAATAACCAATAACCTGCAGTTTCCGATTTGGAAAAAGACCTCAAGGATATGATCATTTACCTGAATCCAACACAGACTGTCGGATATCGTTAATCAATTTGAACTCACACACTAAACCACCTAAAAAGAGACTAAACGCCGGATATAAAACAATATATCTCCCTCAAAAACCGCAAAAGTATACACAAATTTTATAAATATATAAAAACAATGATCCAGAAGTTTAAAAATAAAAAAGAATAATACAAAAAAAAATTCTGATAATTTTTACCTCAACGAGAACATGATGAAAATACTATGAAAATATATCCTTGATATAGAAAGCTAAACACAAAAGCTCAGGTGTCATTTGCACAGCGGGTGATGAGCACAAATGCACGGGTGAATTGATTTTCAAGCCTTTTTTTGTGAGAATAATCATTTATATTATTTTATAATGCATAACAATAATTATTTAATATTATAACTAAGCTCGAATAACACATTTGACACTCTTTGAGTAATTACTATTTGTTTTATATTATGTTATTTTATATATATATATATATATATATATATAGACATATATATATATATATTATATATTAATTTATGATATTCTATATATATATATATATATATATATATATATATATATATATATATATATATATTGGAAGAATGAGATGCAGGTAAACTATTTTCCAATGTTTTTTCCACATTTTGAAAATGAACTCCATTCTGTCCATTGTTAAAGTTTAAAGTATTTTTTATTCTATACGTCTGACGAAAGGCTATCATTGTGAAAATCTTCAAACGACATACTGTTTGAATTTGTCCGAATAATCTTGAAACAATTGTAACTAACGATCAAATACATAATTGTTGCTATCAAATAATTCTTTGATGTCTCGATTTTGTTAAAACAATATATATATATATATATATATTTATACACACATATACATATACATACATATATATATTTATACATACACACACATATATATATATATTATATATATACATATATATATATATATATATATATATATAAGTATATATATATATATATTAACCGAGATTCTTTCATCGCGGCTTATACTCAGCATGTATTGTTTGCCTTTTAGACGTCAACCGGTTTTATGCTCTTTGCTCTTTGTGTGAGTCGATTTATATGTAAATTAGCTTACCTCTCGCTCGATCTTGAAGGGAGAATCCTTCTCTGCTACAGGGGTCCCCACCAAGGACGTATCCATGTGGAACGGTTGGAATATCACCGTCCGACACTGATACGGCTGTAGCAAAAGGTGATCGTAGAATTATGACTGCGAGTGAGTCTGCACTTGTTGAATGTATCGTCTGTGTTTCGGAGATATTTGTCGAAATTGACGGTATGCTGTGATTTAAGTCAGTTACAAAAAGGCTTGCAAGCGAGTCTGCTGTGTTGTACAAGCGAGTCTGTACCGATGTTGATGTGCGTTGTTCGTGTTGATCGGGTTCCCTATTCATTATTTGAATAAACGAACGTCCATTCATCGAGTTTCTAAATTTGCGTGTCGCAGCTAACTTGTGTTAAACTAGTGACTTCTTCCATAAGTCGTCGGAGTTTTTTTTTTACGTGCGTTTTGCAGTTTAACTCGTTGGTGCGATATTGTCCGTCCTGGTTGTTATTGATGTCCATAGATTTTATGTACTTGACAAATATCTGTGAGGATCTGGGTTTGTTGCTTGGCTTTTGGTGAGAATTCCAATATAATGTCTGCAATGGCTGTTAGTTGTTCGGCCATTTCTATTTCCAATTTCGGGGCCAATATTGCCTGGACTTCGGAAGACAAACGTAAAAAGAAAACTTTAATAATTGCTGAATCTCCGGAGGACGGGCCTGAAATTTCCTCTAAGTGCCTTAGAAACTCAGTTGGATGCTTGTCACTCAGGTGTTCATTAGTAGTCAGACTTTTCTTTTCTGAAGTAGTGTTTCGTTTTAGCCCTTCTATTTCTATGTTTTCGTATCCCACTCCTGAAGGTGGGTTAGTTATTATATCCCGAATTGTTTTAACTAATAGTCCCGGCATGCCACAGCACAAAATGTGTAGCTGATTATTCGAGGGGCATCCTGAATTCTAAAAAAAAAAACGTCCACTTGGTCAAACAAAAATTTCACATCTTTTGCGAGTGGCGGGAGAGATATAAAGCTCATTTATGTTGTTGCAACGAAAACAAAAACAACGAAAGAAGCAAATTAACAAAAGAAAATTTTATGGACTAGCTATCCAAGAGAAATTTGCACACAAAAAACGTTTTAACCCTCCCCCCAATATCACAATTCATAAATGATGATAGAAGGATACATCGTCTTTTTAGTGTGAGTATGTGTGTGTGTGTGAGAGTTTATGAAAATAAAACGAAATTTTCAGACGATCTTCAAAACTTTCTTTGAATAAAGTATTAAAGTTCAACAGCCTAGCACAAGAGGACAAAAAATATTTTATTTATATTGTAGTAATATATTTTAATTAAGGAAAAATGTTATCAAAATTAAAACCAAATATTCAATGTAGTTTAAGTTAAAACTTACAACAACGAATAATCTGTTCGTCCAGAAGCATTTCTTTTAGCCGGTTACACTTTTATAATTCCAGTAAGATGCTTGAACAGTTATTAGGTGGAATTGTGTTTTTTGTTGGTGTTTTTTTTTTTTTGTACACGGATAATGTGTTCGTCAAAGAAGAGGTCATCACGTTAGCGAGGTCCGCTCGTTGCGGTGGATACTCAGATGCCATGTGTTGTTGGCTTTTAGACGTCAGCCGGTTTTATGCCCTTTGCTTTTTGTGTGTGTCGATTTATATGTAAATTACGTTAACTTCAGCTCGATCTCGCAGGGAGATTTCTTCTTTGCTACTCACACACACATATTCTGTTTGTTCTACAAATTAATAAGTGGGCTGCGACATTGGTTCAACTGTAGAAAATCATTATATATATATATATATATATTCTCTCACACTTTCTGTTGATTAATGGTAAGGTTAGTTTGTTGGGGTGACATCGTCCTTTCGAGTATATAAAATTCCTACTGGTGAGACGTCGGCTTGGGTTAAAGCTGGTTTGATACCTCGTCCCTTGTTCGATATAAGGTAGGTTCTTTCCACTGTCAGATCTGTGCCGCGGGTTGCTTGATCTGTGTAAGTTAATAGACTTTCTTGTATGTGTGGCGAGTTTGCTCGGTTGTTAGAGTGCTCGCCTAGCGTGGAAGATGAGCCCAAATGATGGCGAAACTCGAGTCTTGGACTTACGGTTCGTTGGCTTTCTTGGATCTTGTGGACTGCGACATTGGACATTGGTTCGGCTATGGAAAATCATTATATATATATATATATATATATATATATATATATATATATATATATATATATATATATATATGTATATATGTATATATATATATAATTATTAGCTTAAGTACTGTGAGTAAAAACTTAAAAATTCAGCAAAATTTTAATCATTACAGTAATGAGAGAAACCATATATATTCATAATACCTGTCTCGCCATCTTTACCTTATTATGTTCCAGCCTTGTCTATTTCTGCATTTGCTTTTGACTCGAATGAAAATAAGTCACATTCAGAATGCCACCTGCTATTCATATGAATCAGCACTCCTACAGAAATCCATTACTCGTGAGAAATGATATTCTGTTAAACCGTGATATCCAACATAAAATGTACAGCAAAAAGAAAATACACAAATTCACATATTTATCTAACATCTGCGTTATTTATTTATTACATCTTAGAGATCTTGTAAGCAAATATAAATGCCAGAGAGTGTATGATTATAAAATAATGTTTAAAACTACAATATTTTTTTCTCTTAGAAATCAGTTAATCGGTTATTATTCAATCAAATTGAATACCTGTTCTAGTTCGGGACCTATCGCGGGGAAGCGGGAAGAAACATATATTCCTATCTTTATGACGTACTTCAAAATATATTCTTGTCTATATATTGAACTATAGATAACATACTGTTCATTGTATAAAAATATTTTAGATATGGCTTGAATTAATGTAAAAATGCAAAAAGTCAAGTACCGTACGTCAATTATGCATTAAACAGAAGCATTCATTTACTACGCGCTCTGGTCGTATGAAAAAAACAACATGATGTTGATTTCATAATGTCGAGAATCTGACTTGTGTTGCAATAAAACTCCTCAAATGCACTTGTGAAATAATGTTTCCTAAAATGTTAACTTAATTCCAAATCGCTTTTTTTTCATCGTTTCTTTTTCAATACTCGATGGTCGTTCAGGTACCACACGAATATACGAACACTGCCAGGCATATACAGTTTATTAGTGCGAAATTTAATAAAAATCAGCACTGCCTTTTTCGAGTGCATAGGAAACTTACACACACATTCAGTTTCTTTCATCACAAACAAAACCACTTAAATAGATCAACGATTAAACGAAGAAGTATATCGTCTATGCCATCACAGCGGAATCGATTAGGGCGCTGGACTGAAATGCAAAAGGTCCAAGGTTCGAATCCTACCAACAGCCAAACTACACTGATGAGCAGTAGGGCTAGGAAACACACGTGTCCGTATATGTTTATTATTTTAAAAGAATAGATTTTATGGACACGCGTGTTTCGGAGCCCTACTTATTTTATACGTAAATTGTAATTAAACATTCCCGAGAGACTATATATATATATATATATATATATATATATATATATATATAGTCTCTCGGGAAAGTTTAATTAATTTTTACTCACACACAGAAAGAAACTTACAAAAGAAACTTAACCCTCTATAAAAAAGCAATATATCACTCCTTCATCACACTCCAAATTATTTACAGCTTTGATACATATATAAAATGAATGATTCGGAGATAGCAAAAAGTAAAAAAAGAAAATATTCAAACAAAAAATTCCTTGCTTTTTAATAAAAATTGCCTCAAGGAGCACACGCTGCTCAAACATACCGAATTTAAACTGCATGATGCAGCCGCTTAAATTGAAACCCACATAAGAATTTCAGAGTCAATTTAATCAAGAGATACTTATCTGGAAACTCTGACATTTTCGATCTAGAAAACGAACTCAAGGATATGATAACCGCTTATTCCTTTATCTGTATTCTACACAATCCCTCGTATATCATTCATCAATTTGATATCATACCTTAAAATAAAAAAGAAACCTTACAAAAAAAAAACTGAATGCCTTATGAAAAAGACAATATACTACTCCTAAAACAATCACAAAATGGTCCAAAAAATTGATAAAAATAAAAAATAATGATTTAGAGATAAGAAAATGTAAAAAAATAACAGAAAGTATAAAACAATAAATTCGTGCCATTTAACCACACGTACCTCAACGAGAAAGTGCTTTCTACATATACTTAATTGATGTATATCGTAATATAAACAATATACACTACTAATTTATTATTTTGTTTGTATCATTCGTTGGAAAACAATTACGTCAGGAAGCCATTTAATCAGCTGCAATATATGTACACACGCATTATATATATATATATATATATATATATATATATGAAATTTTTAACGAATTTTAATTCACTTGCACAAAAGAAACTTAACTCTATATACAAAAGCAATATAGTACTCCGTCAACAAACTCTAAATTATACACAACTTTGATAAAACATAAAATAATTATTTGGAGAATGGAAAAGGTAAAAACAGAAAATAATCAATCAAATAATACCGTACTTTTTAATAAAAGTTGCCTGAACGAGAACATAGTGCGTTTACATATTCAATTTAGACTTATATTCAGCCGCTAAAAATAACATTAGAAACAACCTTACAAAAAACTTAACGCCTTATACAAAGGTAATGTATTACTCCATATGCAACTTCAAAATTATATATAACATTGATAATACATATAAAAGTAAGGATTCGGATATTAGAAACATTAAAAAAAAACATAATTAAACAAATCATTTTTCTCAACTGGAAGTCTGACATTTTTATAATTGCTCAAGTACAAATCTACAAGAGTATAAATGTTTAATAATACATTCATATGAAAAGCCTAATAAATTATTTTATACGTAAGATTCTCATGACATTATTTCCCTTATAATTTAATATAACTGATTTGTATTTGAAAAACTTCTGTTTTTTATATAAAGATTACATTTACGGTGAAGTAATCTGCCCACAACACCCCTTTTCTCATCAATGTTGGTGAGGGAGTTTTGCTCACATAACACTGCTAACAACACCACAATTATTGATAGGATACTTATTCATATATGTAGCGATCTTTGTCCTCCATAGCACGCACAAATTTCTGTAGTCAACAGCCAAAGCTCTCACTACTACAATAAGCAACTGTTCCTGGTGCATTGTTGTATACAGATTATTTATCAACTACTTATTTTAATTTAGTGTTTACTATTTTCTTACTCTTTTTTAATGTCTATACGCTTTGTGCAAATTGAATATGATGTTTAAAACAAGAGAAAAAGCGAAGAAATAAAGAAAATACGAACTATAGTACTTACAGACTGATGCAATTCTTTTTATTTTTAGTTCATTTTTTATTTAGTTTAATTTTCCGGTTTAGTTTGTTGTTTCCTCGTTTCTTTAGATGCATTTTTCCCCGCTGGTACCCATTTTTTGTCTGTTATTTCATGTTCAACACTTTTTCACGGGAAAGTTTTCGCCATGGCGGCATAAAATAATTTATAGGTAACGTAGTCGTTACATATACATTAACACGGCCCGATATTTCGTCTGAAAGTATTTAAAAACTAAAGGAAAAAATCCGAGTCGAATGGCATTGATTAACATTTGTTTTATCACCAAAGGGCAGACACAAAATTTTCGACCCCATTGACAAAATATAGGCATATTTCTGCGTTTCCATTGGGCAAATTACCTGCCTCCTATTTCGCATTTACAACCGGCTGCTATGTCTGCATCTCAGCGAATGGAACGCGGCCGTTTGATCATTTCTTGTTAAAACTCCAGACTGCATCCTATTAAAAAGCTCTTCTGGCACCGACACGTGCTTCCAAGGCGCTGTAGCGATTACATGGTTTTAACTCTGTTTGCTTTTTTCCATCGGTGTACGTCATATCGCGCCACGGTTTTAGCATTTGCATGCATAGAATGCCGCTACTTCTGCACACGTGCTCTTGACTCTGTTGAATTAGCGCTTCTAGTATTATTTCTGTTATCTTGACCTTCCTTATCTTTCATATCCTTTAGAAATTCGTGGTTATTTCTGTGTATTTACTACACTTCTCAAGCTCCTTGGTATATAACTTAGGGTCTGTTGGATCTGCTAAATCTATGACTGACTGAACTTGCCCTATTTGTAAACTATGATGGCATCAGGTAATTTTGTTTCGATGAGTATATATGTTTCTAAGTCGATTTCATATATAAGATTGTGTGAGTTCCGCTTCAAGTACTGCCGCTGGTTTGCGCTTTAATGAATAGCTTGAATGCTCAATGATACAATTGTTTTCATAATGCGGTCTGAATTTCCTGTTTCTAGTGTTTTCCTGATCTTGGCTTTGGAGTGGTTGGTTCTTATCGCTTCATCGTGTGCAGCTGTTATTAGGGATTCCGTTTCTCTGTTTAGGTTTCATTTTCGTAGCCATGTTCAAGTGTTTTTTTTAGTCTCATCATTATCCATCCTTAAGAATCGACCGTATAGCTGTTTCTTATTCTTTTTTGTTCACGTTTTTCCGCGATGCCATGCCCCGATTTTCGGAAATGTTTATTTTCACTCTCTCTTGCTACGGTAATGATTATTTCCGTCTTCTCCATGAAATACTTTTCTAATTCTTTTTTTCATGTCATTCAAACATTTTTCTATAAAAATCATGTCTCTTACTCATCTTTCCTTTTCACATAGGCTCGGTCGGTATCATCATTTGGTGTAGGGCATTGTACACAGCCATAAGTTACCTGTTCTTCTGGTTCAGAGACATCTCACTGATTCCGTGCTCCATTGTATAAAAGGTCCGGAGAAACTTACTAGTAGCAGAGCCCACGTACTAGTATCTATCATTTAGTTTCTTCTATATAGTTTATTTTCTAGATCTTAATTTTTCTTCTTTCTCCGCCTCCTACTTCTCATTATTATTATTAGATCACAAGGTGACTCCACACAGGTCTTCAACGATCTCTCCGTGAAAACAGCCTGTGGTGCTTCCTAGAAGCGGAGTGACAACAAGTCTCCCACGGTTTACAGTACTCTCTACCTCTTTTGATAACATTTGCTAATAAATTTGCATTATCGCAACAGTAGCTTCCCCAAAGTCCAAGTTTTCTTTGCACTTATTCGGCTGAAGTCTGGTCAGTTTATCAGTCTTTCCTTCCTTCTTGACTCTACTTGGTTATTTGGTCTCGCTCTTTTTATTGGGTAGGGACATTGGTGTTGCAATGGGGGGGTTAGAGACCTTGTAGATATGCGGCTTTAGTGTTCTAGGTTCCATGTAGTGTTTCATATTTTGCATTTGCAGCAGTTTGTCTGGCCTGCGCTTGTTTTTGTTATTGTTGTTATTATTATTATTTACAAATAGACGAGCAACAAGACCCAAACAGTAAGAGAAGACAAGACGGATATACAGAAAACAAGAGGCAAAGAGTAAGAGAATAAAAGACGTGGCAGAGAGAGAATAAGAGAGAGAAAAAGAGATCGAGAGAGACATGCATATTTTTACATTCGCGTTGATTAATTCAGTTTTACGATAATTTTATATTGGCAAGCTAGCATATTTATCATTTTTTGAGATGCAAATCCAATATATTTACATATTAAAAGTATTTGAAGAGTTATCTTCATGGGAGATAATATCGAATTCTATCCTTATATATTTGAAGAACAACACTGCTCACTTAAAACGAACTCTAGTTCTTTTTTTATTTGACAAATAATGATGTTACAACTTATTTACTAATTATAATGACACTATTAAATATGAGTGTTCATTTAGTTATCATAGCTTAAATAATGAGATTCATATATTTTTCTTGAGATTAATCCTCAAGGCTGATGGCATTATAATAGTAGATTTCTGTATTTAATTCTATTGTATATGCCAATAGACTATGATATAAACATGTTTGGAGAAAAGTTCATAATCAATTGCAATCAACGCGAAAAATACCAAACATATACGTAAAATTATTAACCATAAATTTTGTCGTAGAAAAAAAGGTAAAAAAAAAATTAATACATGTCAGAATTCATGGAGCTTAGTATCCGTCTATTTGATTAACTGCAATCACATTGGGCTTATATCTTGCGTTCTCTAAATTACGTTTATTATATCAAAGAACACGTTGCTTATGTCTCTTGGTATCGTAATTTGCATGGAACATTATAAAGTGTGTATTAATTATCTATGTAATTATTATAAACCGTCCAATGAATGGAATAATATATTCGCTTGACAGGAAGATTCTTGAGGAATTATTCATTTTCCTTTAAAGTAATGTATTTTCAAATACGGTTTCCTTATAATACCTTTACTTTATGTAAAATTAAAGAGCGTTTTCATTCTATCTAATCGTTTTAATTACACTCGTTTTAAACAATGTTTTTTTTTTCAGAATGTTGAATAAAAAATGGAAAAAAGATTCCCACAATGTTCTCATTTCAATTCAAGCGAGTTTGAAAAGTTGCTGGAGGTTCCTGCGATATCAACGAAACATCTGGTCCAGAAATCACTGCTAAACGTATATCACAATAGTGGTTAAAGATACTTCGTGGCCGCAGCGTGAAGTACAGTCGACAAATGGATTAATTGCTTCGGAAACCTCGACAACAACACCCATCATTACTCAACAGAAATGCCCATTTCTCCTCACCGACAATGTCACCATATTGTTACACAACGGACCTTACAAAAGTTGAACGATTTGAGCTAGGAAACTGTGATTCATCCGGCATGCTCTCCAGATATCTCACCTACCAACTACACATTTTTCACGCATTGCGATAACATTTTGTGTTAGAATTGTTTTAAAAATCTAAGCGATATCTAAAACGTCTTCAGCGATTTTATCGTCACCAGAACGCAATAATTGTTACTTTACTGGCATACAGTCACTTGTTCGGTGTTGCCAAAAGTGTGCTAGTTCTAATGGTCTTTTTTTTCGCTAAATAAATTTATTTTTGAGCAGAAATATATTTATCTGAATTTTAAAGTTAAAAACTGCTAGAACCTTCTTGTCAACCTCACATGGTCTTTTTTTCTTTGGGTAATATGCACCTATTTTCTAAACTGGTTGAGTTTATAGTGGCACCATTTTAGAAGGAGCCTGGTTGAAACAATACCGAATATTTGTAATGAAATTAAAACAAGAAATACAACCAAATATACAGATAACATTATTTTTCCACCTAGCAGCAATGTTTCAAAATGAATAATACCCGGTTCATTTATTGAGGAGAAAACTATATACGTACACTATTTAAAGATCTGTAATGATATGAGAATATATGCTAATGAAGGTGATGTGGTATTAAAATTATATACTCTCGAAATTGCATTCTGCATTATAGATCATGAAATCAAATTGTATGTGTCTATTTACAGCGCTTGACTCGCAATCTGCATTCCTTGCCCTTGGATATCCAGAAATTCAATCACCACTTTTGATTAAATCAAACTGTGAGCTATTCCAACATCTTCTTATATAGGATAATTATCGCACACTAAACTTATTTGCGTGCCAAGAGCACAATTGTATATATAGATTAAATTTCATTTTGAATTCAGATTATTACGAAATGTATATGGTATTTTATAGATAAAGTAAACATTGCGAAACTTTGGATCTGAGAACATTTTATAGAAGCAGCTGTACACGTTTACAAAAAATGTTCGATTTCAAATAAATTTCATAAATAAATTATTTAATCCGGATCTTTATTTTATATATCATATTCATTGAAATCGGAAGCTAGGGAAAATATAGACCAATTAACAAGAACAACCGTGCTATTATTTAAATATGCCCATGCTTCAAAAAATAGTTTTTGTCTCCAAACTTAATATATTTTGACATAATAAATAGCACACACACACACACACACACATATATATATATATATATATATATATATATATATATATATATATTCATCAAGAATATTTTATTATATACTGTATATTATCTACGTACATATACTGTGCGAAATACACTCAAATGATCAGATAGCGCATGTCGCGTCCGAACAGAACGCAATATAATGACAAACACTTATCCGGATTCCTTTGAAAGACATCAGCTCAATGGTTGCCAAATTAGAAGCCTGAAATTGCGCCATCAAATAAGGTTTCCGCAACTGTCGATTAAACTAGATTAATAATTCTGTTTATTAACAAATGGACATTCAACTCATGCAATATGTAAGTTCTTTCGGTTGTGTTCGTTTCACACCGCGCAATTTCATTTAACAATAAGAGCAAATTATATTGCTGGATAAAACCTGTCATAAAGAAGAAAACAAAACAGGAATGGGTTGTCATGTGTTCGGCCTCCAGACAGAAACTGCATGCAACACAAAACCTTCACACACTGAAATGTGGTCGAAACGGTGGTTAGAAGAAAGAAAGGAAAAACGGCAAGTTTGAGTCACATTTCACTGTACAACGTCTTATGCGCGTTTAATCTATATGAAATCATCGGTGCAGACAAAGTATTCTGGCTAATCACACAGTTATAGATAAGGAAGTAATAACCGTAAATCCGGAAAGGATTTATCAATAACATTTAAAGGTGAGATAAGAAATAATCCTATAAAGCTCTATGTATACGATGTGCGTTCAATAAGTCTAAAGAAGTTTTTTCGTATCAGTATGTAGGGCACACATTAAACTCTAGTACCTTTTGAACTACTCTCCTCCTGGTGAAAATCTGGAAGTTCACATGGAAGGTCGCCTGCGTGAGGGGTTCAATGGCCGTCGTCACCTCCTCTTTCATCCTCTCAAGTGTCTCATCACAACATCCTCTAAAGTTTTCATAATAATTTTAGTGAATAACAAAATAGCACAGGGACCAAGGTCTTGACTCTTAATAGGATGAGAAATTTTCTTGATACCTAACTTGGTCACAGATCTATAGAAAGAATGACATTATCGAGTAGTGATTTCGTACAAATCTTTCGTATCCTTAGATCCTCGCGAATAATTGTGAGCACAGTTCTCCTATTGACACCAAACTGTGTACTCAATGTCTCTATAGACAAACCAAAGTCCTTATCTACATTTTTTATTTGGCCAATTAACTTAGGTTTTCTTACTTTCTCACTACTGTTACACCTCAGATCATCAGTCAAGATGGTCTTGCCATGCTTGCATCTTTCATGCCGCACAAAACTAATGCTCAATTAATGTAGGGAAGTCCAAATGCTGTCTGAAAAATGACATATGTTTCGGTAGCATTTTTTCCAACTTAACAACTGTATTTTATTGCATATTTTATTACAAAAAAGTCTCCACGTCTGGATTTTATTTTTGAAATTCACCAGTTATGAAAATCAGGATTTAGTAGGGAACATCTTAACACCTACCGTAGCTGTCCCTTTTAACATTAACTCACTAAAATTGGCCAGTAATCGTATAAGATATATTGAACAAACATACTGAGTTTTCAAAAGTGCTCGACTATTTTAAATGCCAATATGAAAAGTTATTGAAGGCACCTTATATATATATATATATATATATATATACATATATATATATATATAATAGGACAATAAGAGTATGAAATGAAGACACACAACTATATATAGGTAGATCTAGAAGGGATAATTTATTGAATAATGGAATACAGGCAAAATTTGGGGGATAGAAGGGACTCTTTATGACAGGGCATTTCGAAGCCTATTGTTTTTCATCAGAAAAGTAGAGAAGGTGCTAGGTAGCATGGGGAAGATTCAGCTTCTAGCGTAAGGTTCATTAGGGATGAAAAAGATTAAGAGGAATTGTAGAATGTTGGGGAAGCTTTATTGAATTCTAAGTAAATAAGGAGAAGCTTATTATATATAGTATGATACATAAGAATATATATGGTTTTTAACATAGTATTGGGATTAAGGGGTATATGTATTATTGTTATATAGGAGGTGGATTGTTGCTGTGTGGTAATTTATTTTAACGGTTTGTAGGATTCTATTTTCTATGGAGTGGGCAATTTTAAAAGGTAATATGCGGCAATATATTTATAAGTTTCTACTGTCATGATATAGGGAGTATGTGCAGAATCAAGAATCAAGAATGCACTTACCTTCCCTCTCCACCATTATGGACCATGTAACTAATTTCACATATTTATTCAGTAGCAATTAGTGGCATGCTAATTTCCATTGGACCAGCCTACAATTAATCAGGGATGGTGGATTGTGCTATTTTGAGGACCCTGATTGGCTAAACATGCTAGGAGGGGCAGGTGCCACTCTACAAATGCCAGCTGCTCTGGCATTCAGTGTTTTACTGTTCTAGATTTTGCCAGGAACTACACTGTGTCAATTATCGCATCCATTCAGCACAACACCTTCATTGGATTAGCTGGCTTACCCTATCAATATTCTACATGGCGCTACGAACAATGGAACCTGAGGATTGGGAATACTTCTTTCTCAAGGCTAGGATTACAGCTGAGTCTGCTAAAATCTATGCCACCACATTGGCCAGAGAAAGACTCACCACAGATCACAAATGATGGGCAGATCCCTGTTAAAGGAATTAGGTATCACTACTAGTGGTGAAGCAATGCGAATCCTCGAAAAAAACAAGGAACCCCCCTCATAAACTGCCTATACTAAGGCACCAACCGCCAAAATCCCTCAGCTCTATTCCAACATGATATCCCAAAAGTTTAGGAAGTTCCGAATTGATTGGGAGGTATTTACTAAAATTACTGACATGCTAAAACACCAGGCCAATATTCAATTGTACAATTGTGCAGATGAATCGGTCCAAAATGCAATCATAAACACTTACCCGAACCTTTTTACCACTGATCTAGACAGATTACTGAACACGATCAAGGCCCTGGTAACCCAGAAAGCGACGGCACTCTATTTTACTACTCGGATATCAAGGAATCATTCCTACACACATTCGATTTCTTGCTACATTGTGCAAAAAATGGAATCGTCTTGAACAAAGACAAGTTTCAATTTTGCCAAGAGGTTGTGCAATTTGGCGGCCTCCAAATTACACCCTCTGGTATAACCACCTCGGAACCAATATTAGACGCAATATCCAACTTGCCAGTACCAAAATCATCACTGACGCAAGATCCTTGTTTGGGCTTGCCAATCAGGTAGCCTGGGCATACTCGCTAGGACCAGTAATGCTACCATTACGCGATCTTGTGAAAAAGGACTCGCATTTCACGTGGAACCAGGACCTCGAGAATGCATTCAAGCAGTCGAAACAAGCCATTGTCGACCTTGTTCGTAAGGGTGTCGCAACATTTGACAAGAATCAGACAACTTGCTTAGCCCCTGATTGGAGCAAATAAGGAATGAGTTTCCTGCTCCTTCCGAAACACTGTTCGTGTACCATGGAAAAGGCCCCCGTGTGCTGTCCAGAAGGTTGGCACCTGGTATTCGCTGGTAGCAGATTTTGCACTGACGCAGAGCACAGGTACGCGCCGATAGAAGGCGAAGCAGCAGCAATCCCATGGGCGTTAGAAAAAATGCCATGTGTTACCCTAATCTCATAGTGGTGACGTATCACGAGCCACTGAAGGGCCTGTGTGGAGATCTAAGCAAGATCCAGAACCCCCGACTTTTTAGATTGAAGGAAAAACCCTGAGATACCACTTCAACTTACAACATTGTCCTGAGAAATGGCATAGGGGGGCCGACGCTTTCTCCCGTAACTCAACGACCGTAATGAACGCCCTCCTTGACGTATTTCCCTTCAAGCCTTCCAAATTATACACTTCAGAATCCGAGACCCTCAATAGCATAGTTGAATCTACTGCTCTCATATCAACATTTGAGTACAATGACAACGTAGCGATTACATCACCAGGCACCATCAGGGCAGCAGGATGTCATGACCTACAGTACCAAAAGTTGATAAGTACGGTGCAGCAATGTTTTCTTGAAACACGAATTCTCACTTCACCTGAAGTCCATGAGTACTGGGAAGTACGGCACCACCTCAGCACTCATGATGACCTGGTGCTCTAGGACAGAAGAATAGTCGTTCCAAAAGGTCAACGAGGAAACATACTGCACTGTCTGCATTCAGCACATCAGGGCATAACTGGAATGAAGCCCGAGCAAACGAATCCATATATTGGCCTGGAATCCATGCCTCCATCCGCAATACCAGGGAGAACTGCCTGACTTGTACAAGGATCGCACCGGGCCAGCCCTGGGAACCAATTACATTGACACAGTACCCTGAGTGGCCGTTCCAGCAGATTGTCATGGATCTGTTCCACGTTGGTGACCACAGATACCTTGCTTGCGCTGACAGATTAACTCGCTGGCTCATCTCGTACCACCTAAGCCAATGGCAGGCAACCGCCTCTCGGCTCATTTCAATCTGCCGGGAGATATTTCAAGCATATGGTGCCCCAGAAGAACTCAGCAGTGATGGTGTCCCGCCGTTCACATCCCTCCCATTCAAGCTGTTTCTAGAGAGATGGTCTGTAAAGCACAGGTCATCATCTGTGGCCTATCCACAATTCAATGGTCGAGCGGAGCTAGCAGTCAACACAGCCAAGAGGGTTGTAGATGGCAACACAGGACCACAAGGGTTCTTAGATAACGACAAGGCTGCCAGGGTCATCCTACAATACAGAAATACCCCTATACTGGGTATCGGCCTATCCCCAGCACAGCTTCTGCTCCATAGGCGACTTCGAGACTACCTCCCCTCTCACTCGACCCTTTAAAAGCCACATCCGGAATTGATCGCCGCGGCTCGAAAGCGCGAGATAACCCTGTCTCTGCGAAACACGCGGCTCATAGAGATGGATAACCGCACGGCCCATTCTCTCCGCCCACTACAAAGTGGGGACTTGGTCGTACTACAAAAAACAACCCTCTCTGGGACATCACTGGTCGGGTGATTGAAGCCCTATCCAATCAGAAGTACCGTATCAGAGTTGATGGCTCTTGTAGAATCACCTTGCGGAATCGGCGGTTCCTCAGAAAACTTGAGACTCCCACATCTCCAAAGCCCATCCCAAGAGCGCTACCAGGAGCCCCACCTCACATGCCCCAAGTGACAGAGAAAAACAGCCCTGTCGTACCAGGGCACTTGCGAGGCTATCCCCACACAATCAACCTAGCCGTGTGGAGATCATTCCTCCTCGGAGGCCGTTACCCCCACGTGATGGGGGAGGGGAGATGTAGAAATCAAGAATCAAGAATGCACTTACCTTCCCTCTCCACCATTATGGACTATTTAACTAATTCAACATATTTATTCAGTAGCTATTAGTGGTATGTTAATTGCCATTGGACTAGCTTACAATTAGTCAGGGATGGTGGATTGTTCTATTTTGAGGGGCCTGATGGCTAAATATGCCAGGAGGGGCAGGTGCCACTCTACAAATGCCAGCTGCTCTGGCATTCAGTGTTTTACTGTTATAGACTTTTGCTAGGAACTACACTGTGTCAATTATCGCATCCATTCAGCACAACACCTTCATTGGATTAGCTGGCTCACCCTAGCAATATTCTACAGTATGATCATAATGCGGCGGTCGGAGAATAAGGTGGCAGTGACGATGAGTGCGTATAACTAAATTTAAAAGGTTAAGTATACATATTGATGTTAAAGTGGGGAGTAAGGAACCCATAGATACTTATGAGAGTAGTAAAAATATACCAAATAATAGTAGGGTTATTATAATAGTACGAAGATAATAGTAATCACAATTACAATAATAGTAGTTATAATAAAGCTGAAAATAAATTAGATGTAAAAATTGAATATTAAGAAAAATAAAATAAATAAAATAAAAAGTGAAGGTAAAATTAAAAGTAAACATTAAAATCGAACATAATCTTACCAATAGTTGTGATAAAATTAAATTAAAAAAACCCACTTTAGAGCCCCCCCTCAATAAGAAATTATTAAAAAAAATCAGCGTACTAGATTCACACTAAGCCCTCAACCCAGTAGTATTTACATTAAAACTTTTAAATGTACCGAAAATATAAACTAAGAAAAGCTCCCCCGATTAAACCCAACCCATCCCCGTCGCCCATACAGACATGTCCTTATCCCTGTCCTACCACTTCCCACTACCAGCTAAACGTTTCATCTAGATGCTAATTCCTACTGATAATATAACCTAGATTTGAGTACAGTTGAACTAGTCCAGCTATTGGTAATTTCCATCACAAGTGCCTCCGTTGAAAAAATACATCTTTTTTGCCAGTTAAATGAAGGGGAATAAGAATTCACAGACCTAAAACATCTACGGAAGACCACCCAAAAATATTTGGAGAAATATGTAAATTTAAATGACTACAATACACTATACTTCTGGTATATCTTGGAGATTAAAACTCCTACATAAATTTGTTATGGTGATTCAATGGATCTGTACCTCCTGTTCATAAACGAGAAAGTAAGTGTTCAACTTTCTAGGCCTGACCTGTCTATATAAACTTTAATTTGATGGCCTTTATAATCGAACTTCCAGAAATTTAAAGTTTTAAGGTGGACGCTTTAAACTACCGTTCTTAGTGAAGCAATCATTTAATTTAAACACAGGGGCCTTTTGTTCATCGAACTCTTACGATTTCCCGGCTTATTATACATCTATTTTTTTAATACGGATATATGTATGTGTATGCGTATAGCTTTGTGTGTGTATATTTATATATATATATATATATATATATATATATATATATATTCTATATTTTACTGTATTTTATACGAGTCCACTTCCCCTCTCTCCTCAACCCAATTTCCTGCTATTCTACCCCCCCGACTTGTTTGTATCCCTTTCTTTTACGCAACCCTAATAATTAGTATTAACAGTATTTACATTATTATTATTATTGGTAATAGTGGTGGTGATGTTGTAGGTAGTGGTAGAAGTATTGTTACTACTGCCTTTATTATTATTATTACTGCACTGTTTTAACGCTATTACTATTGTTATTATTATTGTTGTTTTTGTCATCATTATTATTATTATTGTAATCATTATTATAATTGATATCATTTTTATTACCCCCATTGCTACCATAACTGCTACTATTATCTCCATCTTCACTGTTATTAATAGTAATTTTGAATTTAATTTTATCACAACTATTGGTAACATTATGTTCGATTTTAATGTTTACTTTCAATTTTACCTTCATTTTTATTCTATTTATTTTATTTTATTTTTCTTAATATTCAATTTTACATCTATTTTTGTTAATATTCTATTTTACAGCTAAATTAGTTTTAGCTTTATTATTACTAATATTTTTATAATTGTCATTACTATTATCTTCCGTACTATTATAATTACCCTACTATTATTTGGTATAATTTAACCACTCTCATATGTAGCTATGGTTTCCTTACTCCCCCACTTTAACATCAATATGTATACTTAACCATTTACATCAAGTTATACGCACTCATAGTCATTGCCACCTTAATCTCCGACCGCCCCCTTATGATCATACTCCCTATATCATAAAAGTACAAACTTATAAATATATTGCCGCATATTACCTTTCAGTTTTACAACCTTACATAACCCCCCCCCCCACAAATTAATAAAAATCACGCACTATATAGAAAATAGACACCCAACAAACCGTTAAAATAAATTACCACACATCAACAATACACCCTCTATTTAACCATAATACACATACCCCTTAATCTCAATACTATGTTAAATATATATTCTTATATATCATACTATATATTATAAGATTCTCCTTATTTATTTAGAATTCAATAAAGCTTCCCCAGCATTCTATAATTCCTCTTAATCTTTTTCATCCCTAATGAAATTTACGCTAGACGCCGCATCTCCCCTATGATACTTATCACTTTCTCTACTCCTCTGATGAGAAACAACAGGTTTCGAAATGCCCTGGCATAAAGAGTACCTTCTATTCCCCATTTTTTTCCTGTATTCTATCTGTCAATAAATGATCCCTTTTATATCTACCTATATATAGTTTTGTGTCTTAATTTCATACTCTTTTTGTCCTATTGTATGAGCTCCAATAACTATTGTTGAGCTTGGCATTATCCGGATAAGGCTCCTTTTGTGGAATTGATATTTCTCTTTTCCTTTTACTTTAAGCTATATATATATATATATATATATATATATATATATATATATATATATATATATACATATAGATATAGATATATACGTTTATATACACACCTATATATATATATATATTTATCTATATATATGTATATATATATAAATATATACAGAGAGAGAGTGAGTTAGGGAGAGAGAGAAAGAGAGAGAAGAAAACCATAAGAATGGAAAATGAAGTCACAAAAAACATATATTGGTGAATATAGAATGGTTCATTTATTCAATGATGGTATACAAAGATTTAGTTAAGGGATAGACGAGCCCTTTTATGCCAAGGCATTTCGAAGCCTAATTCTTTTTATCAGAAGAGTAGGAAAGTTGCTAGGTAACATGATTGGGCGACGAGGTCTCGCGTGGCATTCATCAGGAACGAAATAAATCAATAAAATCAATAACATCGTAGGTGATGTTGGAGAAGTTATATCGAATTCTAAGATAAAAGGAAGCAGCGTATTATAGAAAGTGTAATGGAAAGCCGTGTATGTCTTTATTATAGTTTTACACGTATGTAGTATATTTTTGAAGGTTTAGGGAGAGGTATTGTGTGGATGGATGGTAATTTTATTTCATCAGTATGTAAGATGCCTCTTTTCTATGCAGGGGCATTTTATTGACATATGCAACCAAGACGAAAGCAGCATTTTGGGACGGTGTATAATTTCATGAGGATATTAGTGATTACTGAAAAGTTTAGAATAGTTTAATCAAATCTAGCTCATTTTTTTCCGAAAAGAAAAAGAAAACATTGAATTAGATATTACTGTACTTGGTAAAAGAACGATCTGCTTGAATTTGAATCGACACAAATTTCGGACGGACAGAGTTATCTGGCCTTCGTTAAACTGAACAAATTTTTACGACACAAATTTAGGACATTATCAGTAATTTTAGTCTTTGATATACAAGCTTATCATATTATCAGCTTGGCATATACATATAAGATATAGCGGTTTTTATTTTTTTAATTCAGAAGAACATATCCCGATTTTACCATAACTTAAAGTATCCAAATGAGTACAATTAGAATCAACACACTTTAGCCAACCTAAAACAAGTGTATTTTTGCCAATAACGGAAATATCTTGCGTTCCGATGCCGATATAATCACCGAAGACGTGTTGTTGCTTTTGAAGCATGCATAGAAAAACTGCAATTGATGAAACCGGTAAAAGACCCACCGATGATAGCACTACCTTCTTTTGTTGAAGCCTTCGTTTCCGAAAATGTCCCATACCTCTATCGACGTCTAACCTCTGAGATGAGCGTCACCTGTTGTCGAAAAGAACACACTTGTCATCGTCTGTAATAATCTCGGCGAGAAACAGGTCGTTCTTGTTGAGTTGAAGAAGAAGAAAGGAAAGTTACACTTCATAACAGTGTTTCTTTTAGTTGTTGTTCAATTTGTGAGGAACTCATTTATCATGCGTTTTTGCATGCCCAATCTCCCGCAAATTGTTAGAAATCGTCGTATACATTATGTCTTATTCAGAAGAAAATTCTTGAACATTTGTGTGTGGATTGGTATGTACTAAGGCCATCATTGTAAACATTCCATAGCCGACCACTACGTTCATAATCTTCAAGATTCTCGTCGCAGTCCGACATTTCTTTAACCACCTGTGTTTGGCTAGTAGTTTCATATTACCATGCGTTCAGCAGTTGTTCTTATCCTAATGCTTCCTTGATATATCGAGCTGCTTTAGCGACTTTATTGAATGAATTGAACCAAAAATGTGCGATCTTGCATTTTACCACATGTTATTCAATGTACTGAACAGAAGACATAATTGTTTACAAACGATTGTAATTACGATTATTAATAGATAGAGAGAAAAACGATCTTTTGACTGTATATAAAATAAATATATGATAATGAAAATTAATTTTAAAATACATCATTTGAAATCCAAATTAAAAATTCCATAAGAATTTCTTGTCAACCTAATACATTTACAAATAGCATATCACAATTAAAGGAAAAATAAAATGTAAATTAGCAAGCATATAATATTATGTGGCGTACCAACCTTGTAAAAACAAATCATTATCGCGTTGAACTTATAACAAAATTAAATGATAAAAGCAAAGATATCCATATTTTCTATAATAAAAAATATGATACGACTGAAGATATTAATCAAATATTGTTTTATTTAACTGACGATTACTAAAATTACATATTCTGTACATTTATTGAAAGATCTTGGTAACATTATCCTTATTCGTCAAACAACAGACATTCAAACGACCTATTTGTTTTCAGTTAGTTCGATGATTATTTTCCTACTTATTACTATTATTTAATTTACTTAATTTCAATATTAATATCTCTGTTAAAATTCACGAAAATATTTATTACTACATTAATCAATATTCTAAAGACAGGATATGAAAAGATATCATCACATCTCTAAAAGTCAAACGTTTGCCATATTTTCATAGAGCAACATCTAGAGTAATATAAAAATACATATGTTAATTTAAATAATTAAAGCCACACCAAGTATTGTAAAAAAAGTTATACGAAAATTATTTAAATGAACCTATTTATTTTAATTTATATTTTATTATATTATTACTTTTTTATTGTTTAAGATTAATGTAAAATTAAATCAAATTGAAATCCTGGTGGAATTCATCGGGTAATATACAAAAAAATCTTAAATGTCAAAAGAGAATAAACATAAAACAAGTAACTTATATATATTTTGTCACCAGTTGATGGTCGACTAATAAACCCCTCATTTTATTTTAAATTCAGTAATGTATACTTTATTGAATATACAGAGATTTTCGATAATCCATAATATTTATAATAGTCAATCAGAACCACAATGATATTTATATATACATATTTAATTTCTCATAAGTACTTAGCTTGACGACAAATAATTAAAAAGAAATCAGTACTCACACTTCAAACAACCATCTACCATCGTGACTTGTTAAATCAATACATTAGTGTTTTATATAAGGTATATTTTATATTCTTAGTTAAATATATAAAACGCTTAATGTAACATCGTATATCTTTCTGCATCTCCCAATATATGAATTATAGTTAATGAGACGATTTAAAAATTTTCCCTGATTCCGATACAATTACCGATTACATTCTAGAATTCCGATTCCGATACGATTTGAGATTCTGATTCCGATTCGAATGAGAAAACCACAACTATACAATGAGTTCATTTAATGACATCGATTTTAGTATGTTTAAGAAATGTTCTGATACTTAGAGCTTTACTTATCGCAAAGGAAAATGAGTTTAAGATATAAATATACCCATATTATTATTTAAAAATCAACTAAAATTTGTTTACGTCAGTTTTTTTCCCTTTCTCTTGTATAATTTTGTAAGACAAATTCTACAAATTACGGACACGTTATTTTTTTTATTTGTATTTCCTCGATGATTTATGTACAAAATGCGATTTTAGGGAAACTCGTCCCCTGAAATCTCGTCAATTTTTTGCTAGGTAGAAAAACTGGTCATTTAAGAATAATATCGATTATAATCACACTTTATAACCGTTCTTGAAGGAGATATTGTTTTTAAAAGAGAATCCCCATCCCATAATAGTTTACAAATATTTTTACGTGTTTACTGTTTATTGATTTATTGTTTCACGATGTTTCGGTCAACTATGCCTCTGGCCTTCGGGGTTCGTGGCGCAGTGGATAGAGACGTGGAATCTCTACGGTTCCAGGTGAGAATTATCTGAAGATTGCGGTTTTTATCCTACTCAAAGTCAGCCAGAGGCATACTTGGCCAAAACCTGGCGCACGCAACAACTATGGAAGGTACTAATTGCTAAGCATGCAGTTAGAAGATTCGGTGTTCTTATTCCGTCGCGGTTACCACCTAAGGAAGGCCAGATAAATAGTTGACCGAAACGTCGTGAAACAACCACTAAGAAAGATGAGGATACTAGTCCTCAATAAATAAATTAATAAACGATACTCATCTCAATAATTCGAATTAAATTGTTTATTGTTGTTTTAAAATAAATAATAATGTTCGATTCCTATCAAGCTTTGTAAGGTGTTAGTGGGTCAACTTATTTAAAAGAGTTTATTTAGTTAAGAAAAAGTAATGTCGAATGCTACATTTGAACAAAAAATCTCCGACGTGAGAGGATCATATTTAGAAGACCTAAGTAGACTTAGTAGAACATGTAAAAAATACTGAGGTGGATATAGTTAAAAAACGCTCACCCTCCAAAATAAAATTAATTTGTATATTATTTAGGCAATGTCCAAGATAACAGCTCGAAAAAAAACAAAAAACAAAAAAAAACAAGCTACCGGAAGTGAAAACAGTCGATTATGATACGAAACCGAACGGTTGACACGAAAAACGAAACTACATATTTATTTTAAAAATTAATTCTTGTGTTATTACGAAACAAAAATAAGAAAAAGAACACTTCTTGTATTATTAAATAATAAAACAAATATTTTATTTAGAAAAATATAATTTAGTTTAAACAATTTTTTGGTTCACGTAACAAGAAAAAGCATTTCTATAGTATATAGAAATGTTTATATATACCAACTATATATTTTTGGTTCACGTAACAAGAATATATATATTTGGTTCACATAACAAGAAAAAGCATTTCTATAGTATTGTTACCGCGGACATCACTAAAGTGTCGCCAGGTTGCTCTTCTCAGTCCAAAAATATTGAAATTATTAAGTTGTTGTAGACCCTTCAGGGTTGCTTTAATTAAAAAAAAAGTTTCATTAAAATTATTTATTTGTTCGAAAAAAAATTACTTTATAAAAGTTCAATGTTGCTTTCATTACAAAATTATTTTATCGAACTTACACTTTTAAATAAATGATACATTTTAATACAATATATACTTTGGTATTCATATAATATCTTTTCGGGAAAATTAGTCTTGTTTGTTATTTCTTTGCCGCGTAAGTTGACCAAGAAGAAAGTGGAGTTATCGCTGCCTAACAATGGCCGCCGACTTAATATTGCAGAAGTGCCTCAAAGGACTTTAGAATAACAACAAAGCATTCTGTCAATGTCAAGTATCTTTCCACCCCACTCACTCCCAAAATTTTAAATGACCATTTTTATAAAATTTTCTGATGTACTGCAAACGAATATCACATTTAAATTTGGGACAGATAAGTAGTTTGAATGATATGAAGAAATAACTTTTCTCAAAAAGTGTGTGATCACTTTTCCATCTAAATTTCACTTAAAATGAGCACCCGCTTTCTGGCCACCAAATGAGGAGGACTTTTTTTCTGTTTGTTTATTGGTTAAACGTTTTCGTTCTTTTTCCTGCTTTCATCTTTCAATAAAGACATGGGGAAATTGAAAAATAAAAATAAAGGAATATCCACCACTGATAACATATAGGATTACATTGGTTAATATGTGGAAAACTACTTGTTTTTCATATAATTTAAAATTGTGAGCCAAAGATTACTACGTAATGTAAAAAGGCAATTTGCTACGCGAGTGCGCATTTAACAACCTTCGTTAATCCGCTCGCGGGCAGTGTAAACGTAGTGTACAAATTTGTTTTTATGATAGGAAGAAATTACTGAATGGCCACAAAATGGATGCTCAATTTACTTAAAATTTATATAGGAAAGTGATCTCCGACATTTTTGAAAACTAACTGTTTCATATCATGCAAACTACTTATCTGCCCTAAATTTAATTGTGATATTCGGTTTTAAGCGCCGCTGAAAAGGTCGTCAGTTTAAAGTTTCTTGAGGAATTGGAAAGAAAATTAAGATTGACAAATAACCTTTATATTATCAAATAATAAAATAAATATTTTAGTCAAAATATTCAATTTACTTTAAATAGTAACATAATAATTTAATAACTTATTTTATATGATAATTTAATATTTGATATTACAAGAAGTCTTTTCTTTTTTGTTTCGTAATAACAAAATGATTGTTTAAATTAAATTCATATTTCTGAATAAAATGTTTGCTTTCTTTGATAATACATTAATATCTTCTTTTTTGTGTTTTCTAAGAACGTAAAATGTGTTACAACTAAAGTATTTTAGAAATAAATATATGGCTTCGTTTTTTTGTGTCTAAACACCACGAGTTTCGATAATTATTTTAAAAGAGAGTAAACAAATAAAAATAATTTTCAAAAATATTATGGGCATGTGCAGTCACCTTTTAAAACGATATCTCCTTTAAGAACAGTCATAAAATGTGTTTTCAATAATGGACCAGTTTTCCTACATAGCTAAAATGGACAAATGTATTGGGTACGATTTCTCTGGACACCTTTTTATATAGTAAAATAATCCGCTTAGATTTATATTGACATGAAAATATAAGGTTAAATATGCAATGAAATATAAGATTAAAACACTTTGGTAAAATATATTTTCTATTATGTTTAAAGAAAAAGTATTCACTTACAGTTTTGTTTGCAGATATATTTTCAGTCTCCATCTGTGTATTTGCGTCTCGCTTATCGGGTGAAAGAATATAAACTTAACTGACAAAATTGCTTCACATGATTTCATTCTATGGACTTTATCAAGATATTGAAAATTTGCTTTTATGAGAAGTAACCATTACTAACAGACAGGAGACGTCGATATCAAAAAACGCTATCGTCCACATATGTCTTGAGTAGAAGTCTGAAAAACCTCGAGGCTCACTCATTCATTCAAGTTTTCGGTCGAGTTTTTCGATGACTGGGCAAAAGGCAAAGCTTTTCTTTTTTTTATTATGAATGTGGATTTTAATATCATAGGTACAAACGATAAATGTTCATCATTTTTTCTAAAGTGCCAACTATGTAAAATTAAGTATAAGGTGCTTTTTAAGAAATCTGTTTTAGAATCAGTAATTAAAGTTTTTCTTCCGATTCCGATACCTTGAAAAGTTCCGATTTTCCGATTCCCGATTCCGATTTCAATAAATCGTCCCAACACTAATTATTGCCTTACCTTTACCTAGGTTTTAAATAATTTGTGTATATATATATATATATATATATATATATATATATATATATATATATATATATATAATTCTACGCATACGACCGTTAATAATTTCTTGTCATTTTTTTTAGCAATTTGTCGTTGGACGTGTCTAAGTACAAAAGTTCTAAGCTGGAAATATTACAAGTGTTTTTTTATTGATCCCCCAACAAAAGGAAGGTGGACCTGTAAATTCATCCTAGTCCGTTCGCCTGTTCGTCTGTCCGACCTTTTCTCAATAACTACATCTTGACATGTTTTTTTTTAATTTTACAAAACATTAAACATGATGTGATAAAAATTATATCCGAATGAATTTTCCGGGAAGACTCCAGTTGACCGCCTGGTAGTGCCTTTTGTGGAAAAATAGCTAAAATTAATTTTTTTTTTATTATTAAAAAAAATGATGCCTTGGATAATTAAAAACTTTCTGAACAGCTGTAAATAACTGATTTCTCTATAATTTTGTTTGTCTATAATTCGTGATAACTCTTTGGTGTGCCCAAGAGGCTCTTTTAGGTCTAATAAAAACTCTCACTTTGTGGACTATTTTACCATATTTTTCCAATTATTTTATGTTTATTTAGCAGTTTTACATGAACTCAAATTCAGATATCTTAAGACATTGGTAACTTTTGGTGCTAAATTGGGGGGGCTGATAGACTTAGTCATTTATTTCTTCTTTTTTTTGCATTGTGCAGAACTGAAATTTACATATGTTAAGGCCTAAAACGGCAGCGTTTCTTCATTTCCACTAAGATGGGGAAGGGTGCAAATGCTTTGCTTGTTTAATTTTTACGCAGCGCTCACAGTGCACTTACATTAATGCTTCACTTGTTAGGAGTTAATTTGTAATTTTACTAGGATTTGCCCAGTTTTGTTTTATAATTAATTTTACTCGTGAGAAATTCCTAATATATATAACTAAAGTAGTGTGAGGCTTATCTATATATGAATCTGGTTCAATTTTAAACAAACACATATTCTGTCCTTGAATGTTGTGCTTCTGGAACAGGCAATAGCTTAAAAGGCATTACAGTAACGACTTCAGATTTGTATACTACATTTGCAATTAATCATTTTATATTAAACAGACAGCTATTCTAATTTCTGCAATTAAAATTCTTTGTTGTCATACGATTTGGAAGTGTGGTGGACGTGCCTTTTATATTTTAGTGTTATTATATTGTACTATGGAGGCAGTAAGAGTCTTGTAGTTGGGAAAATGATTTAAATGTATTCGTATTAAAGAGTGTGCCTATACTATCTTTCGTACATTTTTTATCAATAGCATTATAAAGAAAGTTGGTATATTTGAGAAAAAATTCTTACCATAGAGCAGATAAACTATATGCCAGACCGTTTCCTTATTTATTTAATTTCTGTGATAAATTGCCTGTTAGCTGCATCTATGTTTCGTACGTTCGGTAACGCAATTTTGTTAACTATTTAGACTATATACATACATAGATACACCTACACAACCCGTACACATGTATGCATATATATATATATATATGTGTATATATATATATATATATATATATATATATATATATATATATATACACTTATAAACTTATAAACTACTATTGGATTCTCGTGTGTTTCTGTTAACACTCAGTGATGTAATGAACTATTGCAGAACATTTGTAAGTACATATGAGACTAGAAACAATTAACAAGCTGCAAAGTTCGTGGTTATATATCACTAATCTCTTCTCTCTAACAAAGAATGTAACTTGTGTAACTGCAAACGTAAATATTGTTGAAACAGAAGAGATCACTCTCTGAAGGCGATTCTTTGTACCTGATCTAAAATGGCGCCCGCGTGTATAAAACGTTTGAGATACATATGGTAAAACTGTATAAGCAGATTTATCCCATCATTTTATTAAGGAAATAAAAGGAAAAACATATCAAAATAAAGATGTACGAATAAATCTTACTAACAATAAAAATACGAATTGGAAGACAACTAAAATCAAGTAGTTGTAAAACGCTGACACAAAATGAAAAAAGATAGTTAATAGAAACATGTAAAAGACAAAGACAAAACGAGGAAAAATCCAAAGAAATTCTGAAAAACCGTGAAAGAAAAGAAAAATATGAACTAAAACAAATGTGCTATAAAGCTTTATGAAGGTGACAAGTAAATTACGGCATCCAATCAGAGAACTTGATGAAAACGAACTGTAATCATACAACTAGACAAAAACAAATATATATCAAATCGGACGATTAAATATTTAAGTGTATTGATTACGACGAACATTAGTTGACAAACTTGAAAGGTAACAAAAAAGAAAAAAAATAATGGCAAGGAAAAGTTGTCGCATCTTAAAATCATCACAAGAAAACAGTTAATTTGCGAATCGCTAATGCAGATATCAGTTTGAACGTATCGCTGTTGGGCAAAAAGTAATAATATTCAATTGATACGTGGAATTGAAAAGATACTCTGAACATAATTAGAGACCTTGAAGATTTCGCAAATGTATCGTTCTCATTAAAGAACTTGCGTACATCTCTGTAGTTACGTTGTGTTATAAGAGTTTTATTTTTGTGACCGATATATTTTAAATTTGGGGACCTAACACAGACAATATTTTGTCATTATAATCACATTTATCGATATAATCATTGTTGTTGTTTAATAAGCCAGGCCTCTACACAAAGCGCGTGGAGATGGTCCATCAGGATCTTATTGTCTGCTCGAGCATCTCTTCGGTAGCCGTATCTATTCGTGAGGATACAATATTAGAAAAAATTAATCATAAGAATTATAAAACTCTGTAGAAAGTCTGGGCGTAAATGCATGCTTGAATATTATATATATATATATATATATATATATATATATATATATATATATATATATATAGGAATATATATATATATATATATATATATATATCAATTTAAGCCACACTGAATATTCCACGTTTAATCCTCGTGCGACTCTGTCAGGCTTATGCAAAACGTTGTCGTTATCGCGCATTTTAATATAAACTCATGGTATTGAATTTTCTACCTAGCCAATCAGCTTTTTATTTGTAACTCGCCTATTCTAATAAGCCAATGGGCGCGCAATTACAGGACAACAGAAGGATTGACCTCAGGTTTACCTTTTTTGTTTGTGTGCGTTTACGGGATGGGTAGATATCCGTTGTGTGTATGAAGGTGACTTGCTTTCAACTTAGGTGTAGTTAGATATGTTATTTGGAGTTTTAGTCTATATTTCGCATAATATGTTTGTATTACTTATGTTAAGGAGAGGTGTGGGCGAACGAAGTTTAGGGAAGCAGGAAAATAAACAGCGGACATTATCGGCGATCAAAGAATGGTCGGTCCCAGGAAAAGGTGACCTAAGCAACATCTAGGCAAATGAAAATAAACAATGGGATCCCGGGAGTTGTTGCTATCTGGACCCATGACGCCAATCGGTCATGGATCAGACCGAAAACAAGCAAAAGTACAATAACAAGCTATCGAGGAAATAAGTTAACAAGTCGACGAGATATCAATAAAAAGAGGAGATAAACTAAGCAACAGGAAGTCAGTCAGAGAGACGGACAGATGCGGGACAGAAATCGACACAGTTTGCAACACCTCTACCACGAACCCCCAACCTCTGTCATTTTGTTGAAGTATGTATATTAAATATATCGTAAAATTAACATATTTTATTAACAAAGTGCCTCGTGTTCATTAATAAATGAAATAACTGTCCATTTTAATAGATATATAATGACAAGCCAGATATGTATGCAAGAGAACACTTATAAAATTCTTTATTATATTAATAAATATGTTTATTATATTTAATTTTATTTAATTATTAATTTATTTTCAATTCTTATAGTCAATTATAAAATTATTTATGTACCTCTATCCTAGAGCAACTTTATTCAGTGCACCCAGTTGTTCCCTATTTCTCTCCTACAGTTTAATAGATGTTGGGATTCTTAAAATAATAATATAGCGATTTTTTAATTCCAGCATAATCTACATGGATCGTCTAAGTCTTGCTTGTATTCTTTTTTCCATTTGTCTATCGGCGAACGTCCACTGTCTTTGAGTTCCTACTATTTGTGTGCTAGTACTATTATATTCGGTGGTATTTTGTTATTGAATGTACTTTCATGGTCATAATATCTAATATAATAAGTAATACGTTCGAAATACTTCAGTATATTTGTAAGTATGACTTCCTTAGATATAAAACCAGATACTTTAGACATAAAGCATACAACTTCCCATAGATATTTTCATAACTTACTAAATTGCTCTACCTATATATTGAGCATTGTTGAAGCAAATACTGAAAATATACGCAGAAAATTATCTATACTTATATTACATTATGAGATAAAATGAAAGGAATATATATATACATATTATTATTATTATTATTATTATTATTATTATTATTATTATTATTATTATTATTATTATTATTGGCTCACATGGAGCTTTCACACAAGTCAACAACCGATCTGATTGGAAACCTGTGGTGTTCTCTGGAAGCTGAGTGATAACAAGTATCTCCAGACGTCCAGCTCTCTCCTCTTCCTTAGATAGCATTTGCAAATAAATCTGCGTCATCGCAACATCCATTTACCATTTACTTCTCGCTGGCACTGCCCATTGATTTATACTAGAATTTTATTAGCACTAAGCCTCCCCAAAGTCCAAGTTCTCTTCACGCTTGCCAGCGGAGGTCTGGTTAGCGCTCCGTCCTCGGTTTTTCTATCCTCCTTGACCCTTCCCGGTTCTTTGGTATCACTTTTCTCTTGGGGGAACGATATTGAGACAATGGGAGGGGTGCGTGATAGGGGTGTAGAACTTGTAGATATGCAGCTTAGGTGTTCTTCATTCCCTGCCATCCTTCTTTGTTATATTGTATTCTTGTATTATTCTCCGCATTCAAGTGTGTTCCTTAACATTGCAGCCGTTTTCATTATCATTAGTCGTTGTATTTTTGTTTATATTATTCCGCTGATTCCAATTTCTGCCATTCTTTTTTCAAAGTTTTCGGAATTGTTCTTAGTGCTCCTACTATTATCGGGATTATTTTGATTTTCTTCATCATCCAAATCCCTTTTAACTCTCTGACTAGAACTGAGTATTAGCTTCGTTTCTCCTTTTCTTTTATGTTCATCCTGTCGGCAGCTGGGACAGCAAAGCGTACGATTTGACAGGATTTTTCTTTCTTTTTAATTATTACGAAATCTGATCTTCTTGCTTGGATTGCTGTGTCCGTCCCATATGATCTTGTGGTTCTCGTTTTCTAGTGCTGTTGCGGGTTTATGCTTGTACCATTTATCTGTACGCTCCAAATTCAGCCGTTTGCACAATTCCCAGTGTACCGCCCTCCCCAGTTGGTCATGCCTGTTTTTGTATTCATTTTGGGTCAGTTAACTGCATTCACTTACTATATGGTTTATATTTTATTATTATTATTATTATTATTATTATTATTATTATTATTATTATTATTATTATTATTATTATTATATAATATCTTTATCCAACAGTTTAATCAATTAAAATATACCAACCAATGGCAATGTACAAAAAAATAATTAAAGAAATTGATTCAAATATTATGCTTTATAAAACAAGATACAATTCTAAGACTTTTGAAAAATACACAATATCATGCAATAATTTTCTTGTGCTTGTAAAAGAATTAACATACTTATATATATATATATATATATATATATATATATATATATATATATATACATATATATATATACATATATATATATATATTTATATATATTATAATAAAGTCGCATTACTTTTTATTTCTTCAAGATAGGAGTAAAACGTACAGAAAATTAACTATTTCACAATTAATTTTCATTGCGAAAACGAATTTTTATATACGTTTATTCCAGCATGATTCTTATATATACAGTATGTATTCAAATAGAATATACATTCAAGAAGTAACCTTATTTGTATATTTCAATAAGGAAAATGTATTTTTATGAATATCTCTATGTTATTTTTAATTTGTGTGTAATAAATTGTTTTTATTGTTCTATTTAGAAAGTTAATTCAAAGTTTATTTAATTAATACATTTTAATTGAATTTTTATTTAATTAAATTTACTTTAAATTATTATTAGCCGATACCAGTTTCTTTTAAACCGAAACTAAGTTTATTTATTTCATCTAGTACAGTGATTCCCCTATTAAACTTCTAGAGTTTTTACGTGTTGTTATTTCTTAGAGAAGATGAATGACTTTTTTCTTTCCTTCAATGTAACATGTTGTTCACGTTCACAAAAATCCTAACAAGTTAGAATATTATATGTATTTTAAATAAGACATGACTTCATGCTCGTGCAAACATTATGTTTTAATCTTGAAACGCGAGTATACACGGCTTGTATCAATAGACAGAAGAACACTACTTAGGAGTTGTATGTAAAGTCGGAGAATATGAGGCTCTAAACTTAATGTAATACTGCGCTATTGATTATATATTTTATGCCTGATTCCTGTCTGCCTGACAATCGCAGTGGCATCTATCTGACATTCCTCTTTGCTTGTTTACAGTATTAATGGAACAAAACCGTTAACTCGTAATGCAGCAGCAACGCCACATGAATGTACGCAAATGACTAACCCGTCGCGCGAGTTAACTTCACAGTCAACTAAGAGGAGGGAAATAAAAGCGGACTCAGAAAATAAGAACCACTTTGACGGCGATAGCGATTAGGAAGCACGGTGTGTGCGAGAGAGACTTTATAAATAAGATGCTATCCGAACTTGGAACAACAAGTTTTGTACGACGTGTGCCGTGTGGCGATCTGAAGTCGTAGTTTATAAAGTTCCATGAATAAATGTCTTAATTTTAACGAGCCGAATTTCTCCGCTTTCCTCCTTAATGAGACTTCCCTGCGCAGAGTAACCTCTGTATAAAATGTAACGGCAACGTAAATATTAGTTGGTGATGTTAACACCGTGTCTTTTTCGCAAAAATGTCATATAAATTAAAAGTAAATAAAATATGATTAATAAAAGAATAATACGTCAACACTAAAGATAAACAGTGGAGCAAGCCAGGAAGGAGAACTTCCAATTTGAAAAAATAAGAATTGCATTAGTTGATAAAGACTATATTTAATTTCTCTACATTTTTGCTTCATTCTTGAATAGTTTCTCCTGTTTTCCTGGCCATATTTCACAAAGGAAGTAAGTAAAAAAAAACAACAACAGATAATTAAAAACTAGGAATAAAAATGAATCGTTGGTAAAGGAGAGACTTGAGCCCTGGGAATAACCGGAAACGTTTCCTTACGGAGGGACTGACGGGTTTTGCTGGTGAGATTACAAGGGGAGTACGGAATTAAGCTGCTTCGGTGCGCACCTGTCTATATTTAAACATTGTCCGTGCTGTGGGTGATAGAGACCGACATCCGTATAAAGGGTCGTAAGTCACCTAGAAGTGTTTTCTCTTGTTCGTAATGACGTCTTAGCATCATAACTGTTGAGTTAAAGGGGTATTGTTGAGTCCTTTGTTCTCCCGTATATATTATCTTTTTTAAACAAAAGTAATTGTATTATGAATGTATTATAGAATACTTTAAGGACGATAGTCTCATTTGACGTATAAAGTAGTTTATTCGGGTATAAATAGAAAGTTAGAATAAATCATTTAGAATTTAACCTATTAATTTCTAAGAAATTGTGCTTAAGCTGTTCAAGTGATGCTAGACATCCAACTGAGAATACTAATTAATTAGTGGAGGTCTTGTTCATGCCAGAGGTCTGGCCGAAATTCAACGATTGGTTGTGATGCTATAACTGTGCTGAAAACATGTTTACAATTCAAGAATTAGCAAGGATTTGTTATGGCATTAGTGACCAACACCAAGAGAATACTTCAGAAAGAAAAGAGTTCTAGCTGTAGGAAACATCCTTGCATTTCTCCAGACATACTAGCTTCTCGGGGAATCTTCGTGCATTGACAAATTGTGAATGGGGACAGAGCACACCCCATTAGAGAAGCAAAAATAGCTTTCATGATTGACAGAATATTTTGTCAAAAGTTTAGCTCAGAAAAATGCAGGAATTGAGACTGATCCACAACTTCTATTCCCATAACCCTTCAACTTAGCAGCATCAAGAATATTTTCGATGTGAGCTTTATGGTTACCTACTTGCACTTTCTGATTATTTCGGATTTCTGTGACAGGCAAAAAACGACTTTCACAGAAACATTATGCGAAGTGATTTCGCCTGTAAAGGTACAGTCTTCAGATCCACATTATCTATTAGGCACGTATTGATTAGTACATACAGGAGAAACAATTTAGATCGTAGATAACTTTGAAATATTGACCCTTGTATGTCATCATGTCAATAGAGGTAAGTTTTACAACAACCAATTCATGCTACAACCAAAAGCTAGTGTAAAAAGTGTGAAAGTCTGGAACAGAGGTGAAAAGTCGTGTTAAGATTTCGTATATCCATACATTAATTTATTTCATGCACTACTGGTTGTGATTCTACACCCAATGGTCATGAAATAGGGAAGACAGCGCCCCTTCGAAAAGGAACGAACGATAGAACCCTCATTAAACAGCAGAAGTGTTTTACAAGGATAACAGTGCAGAAGAGTTTATTGAAGCTGAGAAGAACACTTTAGTGTGTCTGTACAATGGTAATGATAGGGTAAGACATCAATCATCTCTGACTGAAGTGCTTAAAGGAAAAGATTGAAAAACCCTCGAAGTAAATTCAGACTAAATCATTGCGACCAACAAGTTACGAAATTCAACAGCCTTCGAGGTTACTTCAGAATGCAGGCATGGAAAAGTAGACACCAACTAAAACCTGAGCAGTGCGGATGGAAACTTTCTGATTGTAAAATACAACCAGTCTAGAGTCACTTGCCAGCTGGTCCTGTAAATTTGTTGGCTATAACTAATTGTAACTGTACTTTAGTGTGTACAACGGCAAGATACAGTTCAGAAGATATGGTATTAATTGGTAAAACTTGTGTAGCAATTGTAAAGGCCCCCACTGCACCAAATTATCACAGCCAGATGATTAAGAGGTTACTTGTGACTGGTTCTTGACTAAAAATGTTATTTGTCCGTCTATGAACTTGTTCTGCAGTGGCTGTGCAAAAGTCTAACCCAAGCCATCAACTAACTGACTATTCCCTTTGTCATAAAATGTACTTCTCTTGTACATAATTTTATGAAATGTATGGAATTAAATGAGAAAGTGGTTGTCTTGAAAAAAAAGGTAATTTATCTGTTTTATTACTTTTTATATCAATATTTCTCTTAGCTATAAAAACGCATCAAATCTATAAAAGGGGCTAGTCATTTTCTGGTGTTATTTTTTTCTCTTAAGCCTATAGCTACATATCATTAAAATTTACAAAATCAGGAAAAGATCAATTTTGATTGGAGCCGGCCTTATGTACGTTTTTATGTAAAAAAACACCTTATTGTTTACATTTTTAATTTAATAAAGTGTTATTTTTGAAAAAAAGTTTATTTGTGTCAGTAATTGTCAGAAATAACAGGAATTTGATGTCTAGAAATGTTTGTATTGTTAAGGTGGGATTAAAGTGGTGGCAATTTACGATTTTTTTATCTTTTTTATCTGAAAAAGAGATTGTTCATGGCTTGTTTTTTATTGCAGTTTACAGTGAGGTTCAGCCACAATTTAGCTGGACTAAAGCAAGGAGAGCAAAGAAAAAGAAAAGCAGACAATGAAAAATAAACAGCGTGGGCGGAAAGGGCGTCCTGGAAGCACGTGTGGGTGCTACAGAAACATTTAAAACAAGTTGCAATTCGAACATCCGGTCGCAGGGAGAGAGATGTAAAACATAACGCGGCAAGCACATGCCGGCCTACGGGGTATTTCAAAATTCTGTTCGGCGGCGATTGGACACAAGGAAACGTGTCGACCCAGTAGAGGAAAAGACGTAGGCGAGGATTTGATGGTACCATAAATAATTTGTATTTCTACAAAAAATTCTTACGCGTTTTTTTTTTTTTTTGAGAGAGAGAGAACTTCATGCAAAACATCGGATTTGCATCAAGATGTGAGTACAACGTTATATAAATTACCATTGCTGGCAGCGAAATTAACTACCGGATTTCGACAATAAACCAGAGTTTCTAAGGACATAGCTAAGCATCTACATCATTGCTCTGGCTCATGTCACTATGAATTATTATTTTGGGTTAAATAATTTAAAATTAACCCAGAATAATAACTAATCATAACCGCAATGATATTATTTGAAGTTTCGTAAAATTCATTTTTATTTAATACCACACAAATCCCTATCTTAAGGAAGCCAAGAAACGAACTATACTCTACAGAAAAACGGGCTCCATGTAGGTATTATAGCAGAAACAGTGAAATAGAAAAGGAGTAATTAATGAAAAATAAAATTGTGTCTCACCGTTACTGAAATAAAAAACATTTCGTAAAATTAAATGTGTATATAAAATACTTATCTAGATATATAGGTATTAGTAAAAGACACAGGGAAAGCGAGTCGTAGCATTATCTGACAGTTCCGTCTTGGGCTTCTTTTCAAAACTTGCACCTATGTTGTCAACATACCTTTAGCCTATTAACACCACGATTAATCGACGGGAAACTAATATATATATATATATATATATATATATATATATATATATATATATATAAATTGTTATATCCTTACTTTAAATAAAAATACAGCAAGAAACACGGGGATATGTGTGAAGGACAAGGGGGTATATTTACAAGGAAATACAGGTGACATAAGAGTTACTCGACATCTTGTCTCATTCTCTTCCTGTATTTTTTCCTTCTCCCTCAGTCACGTGAGAGGGTATAGTTCATTTAATCAAAGAAGGTATTTTAGGTTATCTCATTGCATCAAATTCTTCCCAAGCTAAATGCTTCCATAGAAATTGCTTCTACCATTTTTTCCTTTTTAAACTATGTCCAAAAAATTCGGCCATTTTCCTTTTCCTTTCTCTTCTCCTCACCATTTGTGTTTGCCGATTTTTTTAATTTTGGAGAGTGACTGTATTTCTGAGTTACTGGCACTTCATTGTTTGGAGGTTCTATATAGACAGTGTCATATAGTACTTCCATTGGTAATTCTTGGTTTCAGACTGGTTTTATGTATCGGCGTCTCAATTGGTTAATATGTTTTTGTGGAAAAAATGTTTCCCTTTTATAATGTAAAGCATTCTTCAAATTCTTTTTGAGACTATGCCTTCTTCCCAAAATCTCTTCCCTGCCGGATAATTTTTGAAGAAAACTTTATCCCCGTCATTATAAGTCTTGTACCATTCATTATCCTTGATACTTTTTTAACATGTTCTCTTGGGATTAACCGGTCGAACACGGAACCTACTTTCCTGGCAAACATAATTTAAGCTGGTGATAATTTAGCATTTGAATTTGGATTTGGTGTTATACTATATGTTGCTAAGAATTTTTGAATGCTTTTTTCTTCAGTGTCGATGTTATTATTCTTTTTTAAGCCCGTTCAAAAGTATCGACAAATCTTTCCGCTTGTCCATTTGATGGTGTGTTAATAGTTGGTGTTGCAATGTGTTACATAGGCAGTGTCTCACAGCAGTGCTTGAATTCTTGACTTGTGAATATAGTGCCATTATCACTAACAATTGTTTTCGGAACTCCGAACCGACTAAATATCTCGTACAGTGCTTTTATTGTTTTTGATGCTGTAGAGTGATTGTATTAAAAAACTTCTGGTCATATTGACATATTAGCAAGGATTACTGGTAATAATATCCCTTCAGAGGTCATGACTAATAGATATGGATGCGGGTCCAGTGTACATCTGTTTTAGGCCGAGCTTGCATCCGTATGGGGGTGATCTTGCGCCTAGTTGGCAACCATTACATAATTGCACCATTTCTTCAGTGTCTTCATCCGTTCCAGGCCAGTATGTGAATCCTCTCATTAGGGCCTTCATTCTGAAGCGTACAGAATGTCTCATGCGGAATTCCTTTAGGATTTTCTTTTGTAATACTTGCGGTATTACCACTCTGTATTCGTACATCAGCGTTTCATCAAACATAGAAAGTGGAATCACTTTTAATCCTGTTCTATTCTTTTCGTCTTGCCCTACTTTATTTTTTTTAATTTTATTCATACATTTATCTGTTTTCGCTGCTTTCTTTATTTCCTCAAGTGTAACAAGATGTTCCCTAACAGTGTGTATTAATGTATTTGTTAGTTCATTTCCTTCTTTTAGTGCTGCTATAGCAGTTTCTTTAAATTCAGTTTTACTGGGGATAAATGTCGACAATCCATCTTCATGTGCAATTTTACTAGATGCTACGTGTTTCATTTGGAAATCGTAATTCAGCAAAATAATACTCCATCTCTGTAATCTATTTGCCGTATGATTAGAAATCTCCTTTTTCGAACAAAAAATCGATAGTAATGGTTTATGGTCCGTTTCCAAACGAAAAATCTTCTATGAATGCATCTATGAAATTTTCTCACGGTATACACAATCGTCACACCCTCTTTTTCGATCTGACTTTACTTTCTTTCAGCGGGTAATACAACCCTCGAGGCATGAGTAATTGGTTTAGCAGGTCCATTTTCTATTCTGTGTACCACCCCTAAACCGTATTCGCTCGAATCTGCCGCTACAATTAGATCCTTTTTCGGACTGCAATGTGCTAACGCTAGATCCGATAACAAACATCTTTTAATTTTTTTGGAATGCTTCCTCACATTCTTTCGTCCAGATCCATTTTTATTCTTCTTCAATAATTCATTTAATGGTGGTCTTAGTCCATGCATATTTGGGATATCAGAATTATTGTAGTTTACTAGACCCAAGAATGGCTGTAACTTCACTACATTTTCTGGTCTAGAATTCTCTAATGGCATCTATTCTATTTGGGTTATGTCTTCTACCTTTCCAATCAATAATTTGTCCCAAATATTCAATCTTGTCTATACCAAAATTATATTTTTCGAGAGACAGTTTAAATCCGTAGTCTTCTATTTTATCAAATACCTTAAGAATATGGTTTTTATGGTCTTCAACATTTTTGCTCCCTATCAAAATGTCGTCAAAATAAGCTATTGCAAAATCCAACTTACATGGCATCCATTATTTGTTGGAATAAATGTGGTGCTCCGTTCAATCGTTTTAGGAAAATAATCCTTTATGAGTATTTATCGTCAGGTATTTAGAATAATCCTCTGAACTTTGACCTGCAAATATACTTCTGACAAGTCAATTTTGGTGAAAAATTCTTCCTCTATTTAACTTAGAAAATATTTCTTCAGGGGTGATGATCCTTTAAGGAATCATTCAGTCCCGTCGAAAAATCTCCACATACCCTGATTTTTTTTCTTTTTCTTTTTCACATAAACTGTGGGTGATGCCCATTCAGAGTAGCCCACTTTGTCTATTACTCCATGCTGATTCATCAATTAAGTATATGTAATTTCAAGTATCCAAAAGACAGTTTACTTTCCGCCCATTAATTCTAACTTCAATATATTTCCTTTTTTACCATACATGGACTCTTTTTAAGAATCAATGGTCTTTATTTCAGGCTTACAGTATTTCTCCTTTTTGCAAACTGTATACTTATGCCGTTTACGCCAGGACTTGCTTTTAAAGTAGCACTCATTGTGAAGTGATTCTTTCCTTCACACGTCTTGCAGTATTTTTTACATAGTGGTCACCCTGCTTTACCCTTTGTATTGTATCAACATTTTTCTCTTCGATACTAGTATTATCCTGTTTTAAATTTAACAGTTTCTGGCATTCCTCAGTATCATTCTGTAATGCAATTTCTATGTCTTGGTTCATAATGGATAATATCCTAGAACGAATCTATTTATATTTCGAGGATGATAACCCTTGCACAATATCAAGCATTTAAACATGTCCTATTTAAGTCTTTCAACTTTAATAGCTCTCATTGGGCATTTACACTCCCAGCATAGGCAATACATTTTCTATCATCTTGTTTCAAATATTTAAACACCTATAACGAGTATAAAACATACTATCTCGTTCCCCGAAAATGTCCGATAAAATTTATATAGTCTCTTTAAAGAAATATCTTCATGTTTCCTTGGGAGTATTAAATTTATATACTTGGTATTTTCATGGGACCTCAGTTTTTGCAACAGTAAAATATTTTTTTCTTCATCCGACCAGGCCTGACATCGTTTGGAAAAATATTTTCGTATCTATGATAACATGCTGGAAACGTTAAGCCTTTAGTTGGTTCATATAAAAATTCTGTCAGCAAATTTGCAATTCCTTCCGGAGTTAATCGAAAATCCTTTTTTCTTATTGTTTCATTAATATTGCTTTTAATACGTCACTTTGTTTTAACTGTTCTTTTTGTAAAAAAATCCATCTGACATTGTGTAGCTGCTAGTGATAATTCTATCGATTTTGTAAACTCAGCTAATTGTTCCATGTTGAAGATTTTTTTATAAACAAGGTAAGAAAAACATAAGGTTAACAGTACCGACAGAAAATATTAAATAAATTCACTTATTAGTGTTTTAAACCACACAAAAACATTCTTGTATAGACACCGTTTTTGCAACACCCACGAAATTGACACAGAAATCAAACCTACACGTGTTTTTTCCGCCGTATATTTTTACTTTTCATGAAACGAAAGAAATTTGAAATGGAAACTTTTCAAAATGTTTCCTTTCAATGCTTCGTAAATGTCAATTTCTTTTTTTCAGTAGGATCATAATATACTGAATTAATATATATATATATATATATATATATATATATATATATATATATAACTTACTTTTTGTGTGTTTTAGCTTTTTTCGGTAGTTGAATTTATTCGTAATATACTGAATTAATATATATATATATATATATATATATATATATATATATATATATATATATATATAACTTACTTATTGTGTGTTTTAACTTTTTTCGGTAGTTGAATTTATTCGTGCAGTATTTTCTTCTCTTCGTTTTCCAATATTTTGGGCTTAAATTCATCTTTTTGTGAGTTCGAATCCTGTCGCCATGTGTTATATCCTTACTTTAAATAAAAATACAACAAGAAACACGGGGTTATGGGTGAAAGACAAAGGAGTTTTTTTACAAAGGAATACAGGTGACATAAGAATTACTTGACAGCTTGTCTTATTCTCTTACTGTTTTTTCCTTCTCTGTCAGTCACATGAGAGAGTATACTTCATTTTATCTATGGAGGGATGTTAGGTTCTTCCATTACATCATATATGATGATGATGATTGCAACGTCTTGTTACTAAAAATCCATGTGCCCGAATATGACTTTTTAGCCCTGCCAGCGACTTGCACACCCTCAACCAGACTTGACATTGGAAACGTTCACTGGTGTGTATGAAATAACAGCAGCGGAACCTGTATTATCGTGGACTTTCATCTGATTAACAAAACCTGCCTTAGACAACAGAGCCCGATCACACCCCTTACAGATCCAGATATCTCCATGGTTGGGCGACAAGGTTTGACATTTCCTACATGCTCTCTTAAGCTTCGCTCGGTCTATTTTGGCTGCTCCAAAGTGTTCTGCACTCCTGTATATCAGTGTCCTCCACTGCTTGCGATCATGCGCTAGTGACTCCTAACTCTCAAAAGGAATATGAAAGCTCATCAGACTCTCCTTGATACTATCACGAAAACGTTGTTTGGGCTTGTGCTGGGGTCTTGCTCAAAGAAAGAGCTCACCATAGAACAATTGTTTTGGGAGTCGATAGTCTTCCAACCGGATGAGATGACCCGCCCAACGCAACTGGTTCTTAATAACAATGGTAGCAATACTGGTTGTTTTGGCCTTTTTTAAGACATATGTATCAGGGACAAAGCTATACCACGTCAAACCAAGAATGTGTCTAAGGCAGTGCTGATGGAATTTCTAAAGCAATTCTATATGTGACCGGTACAAAGTCCAAGGTTCAGATGCGTAGAGTAGGGATGGTACTACGCATACTTGATATACTGAAATTTTAGTTGTCAGAGTTAGATCACCATCAGACCAGACTCTATCTTATAACCTTCCAAAAGCATCATATATATATATATATATATATATATATATATATATATATATGCGCGCGCGTGTATGTGCAGGCGTGTGTATATTATAAAAAAAAATACCGGGTTTTCTTATTGTTTTAAATAACATCTTTTTATGTTTAGGTATTATTGATAAGTATTTCGCAAAATGTTGTTAAACATTTTATTATTTTACAAAGTGAACATTATAGCACCTATTTGAAGAGAAATCTGTATGATTTTTATTGCTTTAAAATAATTAAAATACCGTCATTTTCTCAGGATAAAGTAAGAGCTAGAATTTCTAAACCAAATTAAAATTGAAAACAATGAATAGAATCGCACCAAAAAGGTCGCCGGCATTAGAACCAATCCATTACTCATTCAAATTCGTAATTCGAATGCTTCCTAAATAGGAGATAATCTCACTTAAAATAATGTTACCTCGAAGGAGAGTAAATTTCTATTCTCAAAAAAAGTACGAGTCATAAAACTCCTCCAATATTAACTCTATATTATATTCCGAAACATAACAATTATTTCGGATTCAAACACACAGAATATAATAGGAGTATTTTCTAATGGAATTCACTGTGAAGTTTTTATAATTGTTTAATATATTTTAGTACTAATTCCACCGTGGCATTTATTTTAAGTGAAAAATACAGAAGTGTTCAAATATTTTATATGAGATATTTTTTTTTTTACATTTTTTATAATATAGCAGCGGATGTTGATTAATTTTTTGTTTAACTGTATATTTTCACTTGGTTCTCTTAAAGTTTGTAGTCAGAAGTTTAAATTGTTGATTTTCGTCTTAAACAATATAGAAATAGTTTAGCTATAAACTTATACAGATAATTATTACATAATTTTCTGTTTAAATGTGTTATTTTGATAAATACGACATGTCACATTATTATGCATATATTTTGGATACATCTTTCGTTTTGGTACATGGTTTTCTTTAAAGTAACAAACGTTAGATTTATTCTATAGTAATAATTTATAGCGTTCGATTAAGTTTTTGGAATTCCGTTTCAATCTTTTCATATGAAAGTAATGTTTAATATTCATTATTTCTGTCAGACATTTTGATGTTATTATATTTTAAAAAGTAATAGTGATCATTGAAGTATAAGTCAAGAAACACTAAGATATTTATATAAAACCTGTGTTAATTAAATCTATTTATATATCTATTCACAAATATTTAAAAAATAAATTGCATGTCCATAACTCTAAAAAAAATCATCAATCAATTAGGTTTTGATATGTGTAGAAGATATGAACCGTGTTAAAGTTATAATATTACTAGAGGGGGGTACCTGGCGTGGCCCGAGTGTTTGTAGGTCTGTGCTAGGGGTCATCAAACCACCCTGTTTGAAAAAAAACTGTTTCCGTGCATTTGGAGGTGTAAAAGAAAAAAAAAGTGTTAGTAAGAAAGTAGGCTTGAACACCGAACCTTTGACGTGAAAATTAAAACGAAATGGAAAAAAACCCTGGGACCTAGCCATCTCGACCACGAGAGAAGAGGAGTAAAATGCGTATTAATTTAACGTTTATAAAATGAAAGTAACAGGTGCGTGAAACTTAAATCGCGTGAATATTTGACCTTGAAACACGACGCGCTGCAAGCCAGTTTTCGCTAGTTTTATACTGAAAAGCGAAAGATACACGTGACGCCCGAAAAACCTGGAAAAATAGCGCTTGAATGTCGGGCAAATAAATAGACAGGCAACCTCCGTTCGTAACTCTTAGATATTATTATTTAGCCGTGATATAAACAGTTTTAAGCAGGAATGAGCCGACCGAGAATTTCAGCGAAAAAAAAAACTTTTACAGACATACAAAAAAGCGAACATACATACACACATACATACATACACACATTTTCGCTTTTATATTTATAGATTATTTAGAACCCCGTTTTAAAATTAAATCATCAATCAGTTTTCCGATGAGACAAATCATCTATTTTTTTTTCAAATCAGACATTTAAAGTAAAAAAAAAATAGATGAATTTTAAAAAATAAAATGGAAAAAAAAAACGTTTATTTAGAGAATGCTGTTTCGGATAACCAATATATGTCATTACTCTTTGAATGTTCTAAGTTAGTTCAAACAATATTGAGTAAGTTCAGTTCCAGTGCAAATAGCGTTGCTTATTTTTCTATTTTTCAACACAAGCGTTTAATTTTCTCAGGATTTGGTATAAAACAAACAAACAAAAAAACTCATTCATCGTCGATTATCTGACTCTTCGACAGATCTTTTGCCTGAGCTCTTGGTGTTACATATTTGTTCCGTGACTGTGATTTCTATTTATGAAGATCATGGTAATTCCCTACGTAATGGAGTAAGAAGACATTTATACAATCTGTGCTGTTCAACATTTACATTAAAATCAAAGTCCGCCCATGATCTTCTACCCAAAATAGCAAACTACATTCAGAAGCGTGCTTTTTTTTTACGTATTTCTTCTATATTCCAAAAATATACAACCGAGACTATGTGCATACATGTGTACTGATTGACAAATTCGTCCACGTACTCTAGCATTAATATTTACTGTAAAACTAGCTCTGACTGAAGCCCAAGGTATACTATAGCACAACTCACAAAACGGATAAATGGCGTAAACGCTTGCTGCTCGCTAGCCGTAGTGCTATTGCTTCACAAAACTACATCTACCTATTAGTAACAATATACATGAGATAACTGTTATAATGTTTTTATTTTTTTTAGACATGTTATATTTGTAGCTATTTCGTATGTAAGTAACGTAAATTGTCTATTTCAAAATTAGTTTTTCTCTGTATCATTTTTAAAAAATTAATATGCGTATTTAATTCACGTGCGTGTGATTTGATTTCTTTATTTTTATTTATTTAATCATCAATTCATTATCATTCGTCCTTTTGTTTTAACATCTTTCCTTATCAGTCTCGTGATAATACGTAAAGAAAAATAAATGACCTTGAAGTTTTGTGCATTCTAATAACGTCTTAGAATTTGCATTACCTTATAACAATACTATTCAACGCCGTTCATCATTATTCTAAGCAGATTTTTTTCATGCAATATCATTTTCTCTTTCATTTTATAATATATTTAAAACAACAAGATAAATTAAATAGAAGTTATTTGTTTCATGTGTCAATCCCCAAAGTTGCCTTTGTGTTGATTTCACACACAAAAAAAATAATTATGCTCCGTTTTAATTTTTTACTTTTTTTTTATATCGACAATACAATTATTTAATGAATTAATGATTTATTCTTATTTATCTCTATTTTTGATTTGTTCAAGAAACTTTTATATTGATATTGCATTTAATACTGAGTTAAAATTCCCTCGACTCGCATAATATATTTCGGAATATTCCCGTGTCTGAAACCTGCATATATTTATTGACCTTTTGTTTGATAGCTCCGTTCAGTTTCAAGAGACGATGCATACCGCTTGTAAGCGTAGCTGAGAGTTTAAATGTGAGGCAGAGGTTGCACAATCTTCATCCACACCGTTACTTAATCAACACTGCTTTAATTCCGTGACAAGGAGAAGTCTAGAACAATTGAGAACACTGATAAAAAAGTGGAGGGCATAAACAGCACGTAGAGTTTCCAAATCGTCACTGATTTTAGTACTGACGAGGTTCAAATTTGCTTTACTTCGGTGATCCAAAGGAAAACGATGTGTCAAAGTGATTATGCCGCATATAATTTACGTCTTGTAAGTAGTTGACATATTATGGTTATATATATATATATATATATATATATATATATATATATATATATATATATATATATATATATTTCTCATCGGATGAAGGGTCAAGGACTTCTAAATCACAATTTAATAATATACATATTCCTCATCAATAGAAAAATGACAAAGCATAATAGCATTATTAAATTTACACATTGTATAAGTCTCCTGGTCGATTTGGTTAATAACGTTTATACATCTGCATATCAGGCACCGCCAATTGTCATTAACCTCTTACAGAAACTGAGGTAAATAAAAATTATTCTGCATTAGAAGAACGGATAATTTATTAACATATTTATGCTATCATCCCTTAGCAAATGCCGGTGTATGTTACGTGGTACGGCATTTGACTCCATTGGTCCCTTAGTTGTCAATATAAAACCATCCTATATACACGCTTACCTGTTATCGTCGTATGGGAAAAGGGCTCCCGCTCAGATAAACAACGGGGTTGGTCTGGCGATCGGCTATCAGGGTCTGAAACACTTCTGGGATATCCCCAGATCCATTTTGCGTGTGTCTACCTCGATCGTCGGTAGGTTTTTTTTTTAATTTGAGACCAACAATGAACTTTCCTCACACGCCCTGAATGTGACCCCTTATCACGTGTGAGCAGGTGTCCCCCAGCCAACAAGTTCATGATCTCGTTTCTACATTATTCTGACATTTCCTGTCATTGTTTTAAACAATAAAATTATTTGTCTGTTTTTTTACAAAGCTCAATAAACTCGTCCCTTTTTATAGATCACCTGGTGCTGTCCGGGATTCAATCAACGCTTTACGGACGGTATCGGCTGATTTACCCGGCCTTACTCAGGATATTAGGGGATTTTAATCTCGCCAATGGGGGGGGCAGTATCGCTCCCCAAGCTGGTCACGTCATAGGATGTGTGAATTAAAGAAATAAAGTGAAATCAATCAAACAAATAAAATTAGAATGGTAAATAATTGTTGAATATAAACGATTAAACTCCCATTAAGGAATTTTAATACAAAGTTAACCGTGCAGAAATATATATTTATAAATGAAACTGTAAAAAACAGTATAAGATGTATTCAAAAATAAGAAAGCTAACAATTCAGCACGACCTATATCGCGTTTTAATAGTATAATATTTGTAATTGATAACTAGGTTCTAATTTTGTAATTCTGGTAAATAAAACATTACAATCCGTACAATACACATCAATCTTCATGATGTACGGACACATCTCGGCACAATGGTGTCATATTTTTAAAATCACGTACGTTGACCGTGGTTATTTTTTAATTAGAACATCATATTTTATGACGAGAGTGACGGGAGCGTACTGTTTACTTTTAAATATTCTAAAAATTCAAATACTGACAACAGTGACTATCGTAATATGGGACAACTAAATTTGACTACCGAGATTTTGTGAATAAATAAAACGTTATATGTAAATAATAATCCTATCCGAACATCATAAATGATATGTCCTTATATTTTATTTGTAATTAAACTTGGTTCAGATTAAGAATCGGATTTTGCCAGTGTTTTGGAATAAAATAAATCAACTTTTTACCAATATATAAACAGTTGTAGTTTACACGTTTTCACAGGTTTACATAGTTTACACGTTTTTCAAATAATTTATTTGACATATACTTTTGAACGAGCAAAAATCTTCCATTTTAAGCATATCATTTTGCTAAAAACGTCCTAAGAATATATTTGTATCATAAAATATTATTTTCAAACAAATACCCTTTTAATTGAATTAATAAGTTTTCCAATCTTTCAATCAAATTGATTTATTGCACTAGCCAGACCCTCACTGCAGTGCATCGGGAGAAAACTTCCTATGTTTTCTTGAAGTGACCTAGTCCCAAATACAGTGTAGTTTACATTGTATTGTACAGATCCTACTGTTCATTTATAAATCTATTTTATATAATAACTTGAAATCAGAAGTATAATTCAAAACTAAATTACTTTGGTCCAATTATCCCCCAAACCAAAACATTCATCTCGTGTTACAAAAAATGTTCCCCTTTTCTTGTAATTAAGAAAAACATTAGATAAGTGAAAATGAGATTAAGATAGACCGAGATTCGAACTTTGTAAGCAAGGTTCAGAAATAGATTCAGAAATGGCAGGTAGATTTTCGCATTGTTCGGTTTCACATAAACTAGTTTAGATATGTTGTTGTAAAAGGAATTTTGATTGTTCAATTCTCTTTATGAAAACTGAATTAAAACAAGGCCATCTAGATAATAAAGAACAAGGCAATTTTAATATGTTTAAAAACAAGTTAGGAAAAAATAATAGTGAGAATTATTCGTCTGCAGAAATGTTTTGGAAACGTGCCAAACAACACATGTTTAAGTTATGTGGGTCGATCACGTTGACAGACACACGTATGGCGTCTCGGCAGAAAGGAATTCTCAATATAGGAGCTAGAGTCGCAGACGAGTAAGAGAGTTGGAAACGAAGATAGGAGACAGCGCTGACATGGTCAGAGGAGGGTCCCTTTGGAAACGAGGTAGAAAGTTTTAATCATGTAGTCGACTTTGAATTCCTGGATCTCATCATCATTTGACCGGTCAAATGGAATAAAAGAACATCTCATATTTTTGTAACTGCCGTCTTCGTGTCACAATTCTACTAAATTGAAGGTAATGTGAAATCATCGTTATTAATGAACTTTGTATATCCCATCTTAAGTAATGTGTCCCTCTCTCCATCCTAAGTAATGACTGTCCCCCCTCTTTTGATATAAGAACTGATCATCCCCCGTCATTTCTCCTCCTACGATATATGTTATAAGAAACCACAGGCTGTAAAATGTATAAATGTCTATTCTCTCTTCTCCCCGTCATCAATATGAATGCCCCCATCCTATTTCTTCAAAATACCCCATCCCAATGCAACACACGAACGCGCCCCTGCCTTATCACAGAAGCTAGTGTGGATATGAATTATATAGTGCTATATAATATATTAATGTTTAAAATGCAAAGGTAATGTATCGTGGTTAACTGTTTTAAACAAACGACCTTTATTTTGAACGCGTACATGCTTTATTAAATAACGTACTCTTGATGGTATACGCCGGAACTTTGTGCTTGTGTGCCGATGAAACGTAAATGCGTTTGTGATGTTAGGCTTTATAACGTAATAACTTTGTTAGCAATCGGAATGAACTTTCATTGATCGGATTTTTATATTACCTATTAACGCTTTCCGATATTATCATACGCATTTTCGATCGAAAAATTTTCTGAGGATGCTCACCGACAAATAAGTTATATGAGTGTGAAATTTCATAAAAAAATCAACCAAGTAAACACACACACACATCCCAAATGCTTTTATTTCAATTTACATGTAGATATTTTAGTGACTTAAAAACATATCTTCACTAAATGTAATTAATCACATTGTTTTAAATTACACAGAATGTTGATCCATTGTATCAATATATTCCAAATTAATTTTCATATACTTCGATTTAAATTAATGACTGTTGCATTTTACCTTTTTTAACAAAACATACATAAATATTTTAGTTAGGGCTTCCGTTTTTATAGAATTATTATTATTTTTTTATTGGCAATATTTAATGACAGGAAAATGTTAAACCATTATAAATCACAAATAAATACTCATTACCTATTTATGATTTGCTAGCGATTTTGTTGTAATAGATATACACATGTGGAATAAACAATGCAAACATATCAACGATGTCAGCAAAATAGTCATTATATAAGATGTAGAAGAAAGTTCTTGTAGAATTTATATCTTGTCTTCAAATGATGTATTTTCAAAGAAGTTTTCGTTATAATACCTTTATTTATATATCATTTTTAAGACTGTGTATGGATTATAATAGTTTTAAAGCGATTATATCTTCGTTTCAGAACGTTTAATACAAGATGGAAGATAACAAATTCACACAATTTTATAATTCCAATTTAAGTTAGGTCGAACAAGCTACTGAACAGCTCACGATATCAAATAAGCGTTTCGCCCAGGAACCACTACTAAACGCACAGCCCATGATGGTTAAAGAAATTTACTGGCGGCCATGAGAGTCTGTAAGATGATGAGTCTAGTGGGTGGCCATTAGATGTTGACACCGATTGATTAAGAGCTTTAGTTTAAGCTAATCCACGCACAACTATTTGAGAATTGTTTTTGAATTAAATAAAACGTATACGACGATTTTCAACCACTCGGGAAAGGTTGGAAATACAAAAAAAAAAAAAAAAAAGATAACACGAAATGAACGACAACAACTAAAAAAAAAGAAAATAGAAAAACGTCGTTATGAAATGTTATATTGTCTTCTTGTACGCAACAAGACCGAACCGTTTCTCTACCGGTGTGTAACCTGCGATGAAAAGCGTGTTCTTTACGATACCTGTTGACGCTCAGCTCAGTGGTTAAACGCTGACAAAGGCCCACGACACTCCCCAAAACTAGCGTTTCACCCCATGAACTGCGATCGGTCTCATCCAATACAGTTCGTTGGATGGATGTTAAACTATTACGGCGGAGAAGCATTGTCAACAAATGCGTAAAATGCATTAGAAACTTCGACAACAGAACCAAGAATTAGTCAACAGAAAGGCGAATTCTCTTCCATGACAATGCCCAACGGCACGTATCTAAACCGATCCTACAGAAGCAAATTATTAAAGAAAGTCTGAAGATTTATAAGTAGTCCACTTTAACTTCGTGAAAAAGTAACTGGTGTAAGAGAACACCAAATTAATATAAAAATGTCCCGTGATTGAACTCCAACGCAAAGTTCCGCAAAAGTATTTCCTATGTTAGTAATGGATATGAAAACGTCTCGAAAGTTAAATTCAATGCAGGATTTCTAGTAAAAATATAAATAAATTACAAGAATTCGATAGGTCGGTAATCGATCTAAGACCTCCCTTGTGCAGCCATAATAACACGATTTGAAAGGTGCATCATGTTTTCAAGAAAAAATGCACATTAGGAAATATGGGAATATGATATTCAGGAGAAAAACGGAATTTACAACTTGAACTTAACCTGTTTTGTCTTTTAGAATAAACTAGGCAAATTATATTCATATACAACCCCAAAGTAAATTTATGATATAGAGGGTTTTATTTAAAAAACTGAAAATTGAACGATGACAACTACACTTGCACTATTATACATGTTAAAGGATATATCCGATGTTTTTTAAATATATTTTTATCTGAATAATCCACAACTTCACTGGAAAAATAGAGCTTTTTATCTGGAAAGATCTGCTTTGATAAATACTAGCGGAGGTATCCGGTTTTATCCGGATGTGGAGAGGGTGTGGTGTAATTACTCAAGACAACGAGATAAAGAAGCAGCCGCAAGTTATAAAAATGAAGTTCGTTTCATGTTGTTTTCGAGTTTCGATTCTATTTTTAAGTTTGATGGGCGCGGAAGATTTTTTATCAGTGATTTGGCCAAGTTATTTCGACATCGACGTTTACCATACAACTACTTGATCGATTTACGTGATTTATTGAATATTTTTTTGTATTTTCTTTATCTCTAATTGCCAAAATAAGTACCAGACTGAGTAAACACCGAATTATTTTACATTTGGGCACATGCAATTAAAAGGGAGTATTTTGGTGCTTGTTATAAATTTGTATAGGTTAATAAAACATTTAAGCAATCTACATACATACATGCTTTTTTGCTGAATCATCTTATTACGATAGATTTTCACACGAGTTGAACCATCGGAACCAACGTAATATGTAATTCCAATTTCAAGCGCGATATCTAATGAGGCAAGTGTAGGAATAGCTACGGACTGGAGTAATAATAACACCTATATATGTATAAGTCTGGAAGCAACCATAATAGACCAGGAGACTAATTTTAAACTGTAAAGAAACAAGCAGTATATGCTTTGATGACTTTATCCTTTACCGAATAAAACAGAAACATGCTGCAAATCATTATTGAATTAACCAAAAATATCTCTACATATGTACACGCTTTATTCTTGTTGAAGTGTACAGCGATAATCCTTTGCACTTATTGCAACGATACTCTGTAAAATATACGACTGAAGTACGTGTAAATATATGTATGGTTGCCGAGTATCTAACTTATGTCTCCTAGCACACAGTCTGATTCCTTCATTTACCAAAATCTATACTACTTTTCCTTGTCGTCAGTTAAGGTAGAATCCATGTATTTCTTCCTTTTGTTTCTTTTCTCTCCTGATATATTTTTAAACCTTCATTTGCTTTAAACATATCTTCAATCTATAAGTGTTGGTAACGGTTTGAATTTTACCTTTCCTAATCATTTATTTCTCTGAGTACAGCGTTGGTTTTTATCTTTATGTTAATATCTCTCTTTCCATTACTGAGAAATATGTGAGGAAAATAACCCAAAACACGCGTTAGAAAAGAAAAATCACAGATAAGTCTAATATAAACTTATTGTAAACACAGCTACAAATAAAGGAATACTGACACCAGTTTTCGTAATTTCATATTGTGATAAGGGCCTAAACTATGTAATTGCGTAAAAGCGGTAACGAGGTGACGAATCGCAGCGCGAGAAACAGGGACCAGGAAAACATAAATTCTCATTTGGAAAATCGAAATGACGTAATTAAAAACAAAAAAAATGAAACTAATTTGTAAAAATAAATGCGAACACCTCGACGTAATTTACCTAGGAATCATATTCTACACACGTTATATTTTTCCTGCAGTTTACTTGATTTTTTTATGTATATCAAAGGCTCAGTTATAATATAGTAAATATGATTCTCGACTAATCGTATATTAAACTATTTAATATTATTTCAACATACGTTAATAATTAAAAAAAAAATAACGAGAAACATTATGAAAATGAATCCTTTGCGCAGACCACGTATTTGAAAATGAATAAAATAACGAAGGAGCATCTTACAGTAAATGAAATTGTTTATAGTTTTATAGTGTAAGAACTTCGAATATCTTAAAATAATTTAATCGGATACGCACAGAATGAATAAATATTTTATCTATAATCGGAAGCGTAGGAATTCTGGGAAAATAGTTTGGCTATTTCATAGTTAATGAATCTAATATTTATCTGTAAAATGTATTATTTTAACACGAACAAATATATTGTCATGGCAATAAAAATGAATAAAAGTTCTTTTTAGAAAATTCGGAATATGCCCAGACAAATCAGTTCATATCTTCTAATTGTTTACTCAATTCATTTATGCATGTGTATAAATATTGATTAGTATATTTGTTTGATAATATAACTATATGCGTAGCTGCCTATGTATGTATGCATATATTTATATATGGATATGTATGCATATGTTTCTACATGTTTGTATGTGCACTTGTATATATATATATATATATATATATATATATATATATATATATATATATATCTATGCGTGTGTGTGTGTTTGTGTGTGGGTGTGCTGTGTGTATAGACCACTATGTATACATGTGTAAATTTGTGCATGTATGTATATATGTATATGTAATAACTGCAAGATTGATTACTTGTTTGATTTGTTTCCACTATCAATTGTGTATATATACACACACACACATATATATATATATATATATATATATATATATATATATATATATATATGTGTGTATGTGTGTGTGTTTGTGTGTGTGTGTGTGTGTGTGTGCATGTGTCTGTGTATGTGTGTATATAATGTGCCCCGGAAAATTTACAATACATGTTTGCAACTGCCAGTTGATATATTTCTAGCGTCCAATGGTAATAACACTTTTTATAAACATAGAAAATATATTGAAACTAAGATTGCAACAGTGTGAAAAATAAAAAAATAAGAATTTAACACAACTCGAAGAGAAAACTTAATAATTAACACCGTAAAGTTTACAACACATATCAAATTCATAAGAATTCCCAATAATTTCATGACGGTTTATGATGGTAAACTGTTTGAAACTTCTGGAATGTTCAGAAATATGAAATAGTAGTAATTGTCTGTATTTTTGAGATGAGGTGTTTTCATTGATTGAGATTGCCGGACTGACTTCCTCATCTTGGTTGTTATCGTCACAACGTTACGGCCGTTTAGTCATCCGGCCTTCATCAGGTGTTTTGTATCGAACTGGGGAACAGTTTGTTAGGAGTCTCGAACCAAGCCCTTTATTATTATTACGGGGGTACCGTGTTCGGTCTCCAGCTTCCTGATGAAGGCCGGAGGGCAAAACGGGCGAAACCTGTGACGATAACAAACAAGATGAGGAAGTCAGTCCGACAATCTCAATCAATATGAAATAGTGTTATGAGATCGGATCCTACCCCATAATGGATTCGTCCAGATCCTATATAATCAGCTACTAAGTCTGGTACGGTGGAGCAAGATGTCAACTGATATTGCATCTCGGAGGGTGAGATCTTACTTATACTTACAACTCCTATTTTTCTCTTTATCTTTCTCTTATACACTTGTAAAAACATCTACTACGTGTTTTCCTGTGTTATTCTTGTGGACCCAACTGAGCCCCACAACAAATACACATCGAAGTAAGAAATTAGTGAAACTATTGCGTCATTTTTTATCTAATGACCGTATTGTAAGCAACCACATCATGGGAAAGAATAAACATATTTTTGTTTTATAATTCCAAAGAGAACACACAACCATGAAAAAACAATATAACATTAAACAGGCAAGAAGTAACTAGTAAGTTGGAAGTAGTGAAATAAGGGGAAACAGAGAATTTCTCAATTTTAAAATCAATTTCCACAATCAGTATTAGGAATCCAAAGTAAATACTCTAAAAGTACGAATTTTCAAACTGTAAATTATAGAATTAGAATTACCTAGATGATTGTCACGTAATCCTCCAGACAAAATGATGCATAAGGTACACTAAAAATATAAACGAAGAAGCCCATATATATGACTCACATATACATTCATTTTATTTATTATAATAAAAACATTTACTTTTGCTTATAAAATTAGTGTTAGAAGTTTTTCACTAATATATAGAAGATAGTCTCGAAATTGTATTACATGTTTGAAGAACCTTATTTGTAAAATCGTTTTTGCCTAGATTCAAGGGATGAGTCATAAACGACATATGGAGGATGCCCACTCATTAGTCTGCTAAATTCGCATTATATTTCTCGTTATACCATTACAAGTAAACATGAACAGTGTGCTCTTACTTTTTACTCTAGAAGCAATGATATATATATATATATATATATATATATATATATATATATATATATATATATATATATCTGTCAGTGTAAATATAATCTTCTTCTAAATGCAAAGTAACAACTTGTAGTATCTGACCTTTTGACATATTACCAGACATTGCAAAAGGTAAACGTATGGGGAATGAACGTGGTTTAACTGAAAAGGCATGTTGGAAGGAATTAAAAGAATTTGAGGGATACAAACATTTTCGCCTTTTTCACAATCATAAATTAGTGTGGCCTCTAAAACATTTCTTATAAATTTCTTCATAACGAGTTTCGTACCATTGCACACATTCGGTTGTGAGAGGTTGCTCAAAAGTTTCAATCTAAGAAAATGAGGAGGAGTAATTTATAACCCGGGTGAATGCAAAAATTCAACTTGATAATTGCCTATTTCAGAATTATCTACGATATAATCTATGAATTTATAATTAGGCTCAGTTCCTGGCAACATTTTCATAAGTCGGTCATTCAAACTATTTACTGCAATATTTTAGTGCCATAATTGCACTTTAGCACAAGGAACCATGATCTGTAAAATTTTAAATCAATGATGCAAAAACAGTGTTTACCAAGTTTGATAGTTGGAATGAATTTATTTCACCTCTTCAATTCATATTCAGTCTTTGCTCTCGTGGTTTCCAAAGGGTATCATCAAATTGTCCTGACAGAAAATCTTCAAGTAAATATGATATCATATTGTATTGTGTAAAATCTTAAATGGTTGGGATGTTTCAATAGCACAGCTGATTCCTAACATGTTTTCAAATAATCCGCATTAGTCTCCTTGACACTAACTCGGAAAGGCTGACTAATGTCACTTAAAAGCACTACAGTCACACATCTAACTTGGATTTACGTAAATCCTGCAGTAGAATATTAACAGATTCTATAGTTTTTTTCTAAGATATTGTAACTTCGCCCCACACTATCTAACATTATCTAGTGAGAACTTCAGCAATACCACAGTTTTTACGTATAAAGCAAATAGGGTCATCAGTTGTACTCAGATCCAAAAGAAATGATGTTCGACCTCGGGGAGTAAAGTTGCAGCAATTTCAGAACTTGCTACATTAAAGGCTATTCCCTGTCTTTGCCTGAGTTTGCAATTGGCAACAAATGTGTCCTAGTACCTCTTGGTGCATCTAAAAAAGATATAACCCACCTTTCATATCTTTTTTACAATGGGATAGTATCGTAGTAACCGTTAGTATTGGTGTTTTGATAAAGAGTCTTACTTAAGAGGGCGGTTCATCAAATATTTGTTCATGGTGGACTTGAAGACATCTGAATTGTAGTCAGGTGGGAAATAGGTAAACCTAAGAGAGTTCAACAGGCGTGAACTTCTAAGAAAGAAGTTTCCTTCATGGAATCTACATTTTGATTTAGGCACAGATAAAGAGTGGGGAAGTTTTTACAGTAGTTTCAGCTTAACGGGTGTTTATCGTGAAAGATTATCGAAAGGGCACCAGATATTGGAGCTCAGACAAGCAATTGCCATTAAAATAACAATCAAACAAAGACACGCTCGCAACGTCTCTTCTGTGGGAGAAAGGTTGCAGGGAAGAGAAAAGGGCATCCCCCACTAAGTCCCGAAGTCTATTTTGTACTCTGTCAAGGCAGGATAGACTGTTTTTAGCAGCTCTTATCCAGATGTGGCAGCATTACTCCATCCTTAGACGTATTGGCTTTTATATAGATAGAGAACTCCATTAGTTGTGAGATATATTCTAGAGCGGTAGAAGGGCCCCGCCATTTTCCAAGCGACATCGGTAACATGCTAGATGTACGTGTTCCACTTCAGATCAGGAGTAAAGTTCAAGCCCAGAAGCGTGTCAACACATGGATCCGCCCCAAGACGAGATCCATCCGTTTCAATTGATGCCATATGGGGATCAGAACGTTGCTGATGTAAAGATAGGATCTTGGTTTTAGAGGCATTAAAATTAACAAGCCACATCTTCCCCTACTGTATCACGCGCTCAAGATCAGAGGAGAGAGAATCAGAGCGAATTTTGTCATTTACGGTCGTTAATGTGTTGCCATAGATGGTACTGTCATCAGCATAGATGTCAACGAATGATTTAAGTATGTGTTTTGGGAGATCATTGCCGTAGATCAGTAAGAGAGTTGGACCCAGGATGGACCCTGAGAGACTGCAGCATTAATACTGTGGGCCTCTTATTTCTGCCCATCAGCTACTACTCTTATGAACCTATCAGAGAGAAATGATTTATTAATTGAGTAAACATTTCCAGTTATACAGTAGCTGCAAATCTTGTGAAGTAGGGCGTTATATCATACCTTATTGGAGGACTTTGATATGTCAGAGCAATTGGCTTTAAAAGGAAGCCTTGTCGAGAGATTTACTAATCCTATGATATATAACTACATTTGATGTAGATCTAGCAGAACGGAAACCCAATTGCGTGTCACTAAGAAGGTTATTTCTGCTGAGGTGTTTGACTACTTCTCTATTGCGTATGCATTTCAGCAGTTTACACATGACACTCAGGAGACTTATTGGTCTGTACCGAGAGGGAAATCACCTGAATTCTGAAATCAAAGACATACTGATGAGGTTTTCCAGGGTGTTGGAAAGCACTTCTCCTTAAGGCAATGTTTAAAAATTTTTGCAAGTATGGAGGCAAGTTCTAGTTGAAGCTTTTTCAACACTATAATTGGAATGCTGTCAGGGCCAGTTGCTTTACTGGAATCAAGGTTCTTGATTATGTTAGCGACCTCCCGCACAGAGATTTGTATGTTGCATAGCGTGTTGTCTGTTATGTGTGGAAATACGGGGAGTTGATGGCCATCGTCGCATAGGGTAGAATTAGGTGCAAATTTCTTGGGAAATAGTTTGGCCTTGTCTGAAGCTGATGAGATGACCTCAGGTCCATTAATGATGGCTGGAATAGAACGCACACTTCTGTTCGGGATCCTGTTTGCTATTTGCTAAAACTTTTGGGAACCAAGCTGTTCTTCACCTACTTTGTATTTAACGGATAGAGCAAATTGCTTGCATTTTTATTACTCTTTTTACAGTGGTTGCTGGCATTCCTGAAAGCAGCTTCATTTTCAGTGCATCTATTACGTTGGTAGCTATAAAAGATATGATTTCTGTGCACGATAGCAGCAGCAGATTCTGAGGAGATCTATGGTTAGCTGTTAGGTTGATGTTGGAATTTTTTGGATGATATGAATCAATCTATGCCTAGAATTAACCATTCGGTCAGGTCTGATACTATGGAGGACGCATCCTTTTTAAACATAAAATGCAGAGGTAGATCAGATATGAATGTACGAAAGCTATCCCAGTCAGCAATAGAGTATCGATATACAATACGGTGTAGAGGTACGCCTGAAGACATTATATTTCATTTTTGTCTTAACTGATACAACGGAGTGGTCGGAGAATCCAAGAAGAGATATTTTTTTTTGTTTTTACAAAGGCATCACCACATTATCAAGGCCCAGAGGCCACTCAAGGATAAGGGTTAAAGAGTGTACAGTAGAAGTTGGTCAATATAGTAATCATTAGTAATGAAAATTTGGTAAATTTAATAACTTATATGGAACGGCTCATCAAGAACTTATTTACTTTAGACTTGAACACAACCATATCGTAGTCAGCCGGAAAGCAGGAAAACGGAAGACAATTCCACAGGCGTGCAGTTCTAAGAAAGAAGCTTTGTTCATGGAATCTACGTTTAGGTTTAGGCACAGATAAAGAGTGGGGGAAATTATTGATAGTGTTTACAGCTAGACGAGTGTTTCTTGTGAAAGTTTGGCGAGTGGGGACCATAGATTGAAGCTCAGTTGAACACTTTCCATGAAAATAACGATACATCAGAGACAAACTCGCAACATCTCTTCTGTGAGATAGAGGTTGCAAGGAGGAGAAAAGGACATCTCCTACGAGGCTACGAAGTCTATATTGAACTCTATCAAGGCAGGACAAGTCCTTTCTAGCAGCTCCTGCCCAGATGTGGCAACAGTATTCAATCCTTGGACGTACGTGGCTCTTATATAGATAGAGAATAGCATCAGCAGTGAGATATCTACTGGATCGATAGAAAGATCCCACCATTTTTCCAGCGGCCTTGGCAACAGATTTGATATACGTGTTCCATTTAAGATCAGGAGTAATGGTCAAGCCCAGAAGCTTGTCAAAACTTGAGGCCTCCTGAAGACGAGAGCAATTCATTTCAATTGATGACAAATGTGGATTAGAATGTTGATGATGTAAAGAGAGAAGCTTGGTTTAGATGCATTAAAAGTAACCAGCCACTCCTTTCCCCATTGTACTACGTGCTCAAGATCAGAGGAGAGAGAATTGGAGAGAACTTGCTCGTTTACTGTCTTAGATGTGGTACCATAAATGGTAGTGTCGTCAGCATAAATGTCTACAAATGATGTAAGGATATGATTTGGAAGATCATTAATGTAGATCAGGAAAAGAGTTGGGCCCAGGATGGATCCCTGAGGGACACCGGCATTAATACTGTGAGCTTCTGATGTTTGCCCCTCAACTACTACTCTTATGAACCTATCAGAAAGAAATGATTTAATAATTGAGAAGACTTTTCCAGCTATACCATAGCTAGCGATCTTATGAAGTAAACCTTTATGCCATACCCTATCAAAGGCTTTAGATATGTCAAGAGCAATTGCCCTAGAAAGATTGCCACCGTCGAGAGATTTGCTAATCCTATGCGATATAACTGTAAGGACATCTGCTGTAGATCTAGCAGAACGAAAACCATATTGAGTGTCACTAAGAAGGTTATTTTTGTTGCGGAAGATGAACATAGCTCAGGGGAGGTTGTGAGAAAAAGTTCTACAAGGCTTGCATTCTGACCGCTAGTATCGGGCATACGCTTGGGTTCGTGAACAATCTGAGTGAAGTCATAAAAAATGGCAAAATTATGATAGAACCCTCCCTCATGATCTGTCTTATTTGAGTGCGTAAGACATTCCACATAATGGACATTGAAGTCACCGCAAATGTGAATGTTAGCCGAAGGATGAGCAGACAGGATGCGGTCAATTTTCTCAGATCTAGTCTTAAAGATAGTAACCCCGCTGCTGTGGGGGCTATATAGGGCAAAATGCGGAAGTGTAAACAAGTGCAACCCGGAGGCACGTATAAGGAAGATTAGGGTCTTCTCAGGAGATATCCTTTCCACATGGAAAGTCATCTTTAATGTAGGCACATATTCCATGCCCATGGCGATCTTGGGCGTCAGATTAGATGTTAAGGTAGAGTATCCTTTAATTATTAACTCTTTTAGGGAAGTGGTCGGCCCTATGCCAGTTTCGCTTCGAAAGAATATGTCCGGTTTCATCTCCTGTAATTGTGTTTCAACCTCTGGAGGGTTGGAACGTAGAGCCCTGATAATGGAGAAGGAGACATGATAGTAGGGGTCTACGTTGCAGGATGGGATTCTTGGTTTATTCGAGTTTTTTTTTCTGGGGATATTTCATGTTGAGGTTTTGGGATTTGTGGAACAGGTCCACACACATGGTTAGAAAAAGACAGAGAGGGACAGTAAGTAGAAAAGCATATCAATGGCATATGAAGGTCTCGTAAATTATCTGTAGTAAGTTATTCACATCACTTCGATGATTTTCAACCACCCCATATTTGTAGAGCTCCACCCCTCCTATGGCGACCAGAGTCTTCCATGAAAATCAACACAAAATTATAAATTTCTTCGCTTTTCTCTCGCAAGGAATCATTATTGTTGTTTTTACTTATATTTACAGTCCTCATATAAATCATCCTTTCTGCGACAATGCAAATTGATTAATAACTTCATAAGTTTTGATAATTACTGTAAAAAGGACTCTTACAGAAACAGGTGTGTGTGTGTGCGCACGCGTGCGTGTGTGTGTGACACTAAACTCTAAGGCATAGTTTTGCCCCTCTGTTTGTAATTTTTTAAACAAATTTAAGGTTACCAGACTTCCTTGTAATTGTTAACAGTTTGTTCATCAATAGATCTTAGATCGGAAAATGAAGCCAATCCTTTTATTTCATGAAGAAGGAGTTAAAAAAAAGCATTCACGTTTAGTTGAGTGCACAGATAAAACTCTTTCAATTGTATGGTAAAATTTTACGCTTGGATATCAACATCAACTCTTCATTTTCTGCTGTGCCATGTTTGTCACTGCACGTGTAATAAGAAAAGCAAACATCTTATTCTTCTTAAACTATATTATAGTAAAAAAAAAATGCAAAATATTCTATGAAAGCTAGGTAGACCCCATAATTGTATTATAGCGCACTTGATCAAACTGGAACACACTATTCATTATATTTTTATGTAGATCTATATTTAAAAAAAAAACTCTTGTAATGGTTCTGAAACATATGCATTCTATGGAGCGCAAGCGCGAAGACAGACCCCGTAATTATATTATTTTTTATTCGAACAGAAATATGCTTATCAAAGTATACTTACGCCGATAGATATCAAAAGTCCTTTAAAAATGTTGTGAAATATTTCCAATCTGTGAAGACCATGTACGAACGCAGACACTCAGCCATTTATTATAATATTCCTGTTAAAATGAAACATACTCATCAAGTTATTTTTTGTGCATTTATCCAATAAACACCATTGTAAATGATTGTTTTTTTGTAAGACCGGGTGTGTACGCAGACACCACAACTTTAATAAACGCCCTATTAGCAAAATGTAACATACCCATTTTCACTTTTTGATAACATTTCCATCATTGTATGTGATCAGTTTACTGTAAGAAATCACATAGGTTCCTATCCGTGTGAAGACTAACGCGCAGAAATTCAGCTTTATTCTATAAATATTCTTGCCGCCAAACGAATTGTATTTGAATTTCTTTAGAAACCGCTTACAGGCGCGAACACATAACTTTTCCTATGTTTCTCGCTTTCAATAATTTGCGCGACTAAATAATTATTCAAAGTAGATTTGTATTGAAAATAAAATAGTATTTTTGTTATGATTTTAAAACTCGAAAAAAAAAACAAGAAATTGTTAAACGTCTATTCTTTATCTAAAAAATTGAGACAATAACTATGGATAATTGTTAACTGTCGTCCTAATTCCTACTTTGATAAGTTTACATTAATGCACATATATTCCTAAACAGAATGCGTAAAAGACAGTTGAATCTACTTAAAGATTGACAAGTTCTAATTTCAAATAGTTTTTACCTGTTTTTAACTTAGCAACTATTTTAACCGAGTAAAAACCGACGAGAAATGTATATATATATATATATATATATATATATATACGCGCGCGCACACACACATACACACACACACACACACACACACACATATATATATATATATATATATATGAGGTTGTTTTAGCGACTTTTTATAAGCCGGCCTATCGTATGAATTTAGAAATAATTTAAATGAAAATTCGATGATTACAAAAAGAAATTGAGAAATCTATTCAAAACTGAAACCTATACGTATACGTAGAAATATATAATGTTTATTGGTTCCAAATTATGTCGAGTCAACGAAAAAGTTTTAGCTACTCTTATCTTCACACTTTTCTCCTAGGTGATTTATGCATCTGCAATGTTTAAATGACAGTGGCGGATTGACATTTTAATTTAACTTTTTATTTATCTGCATATAAATTAGAATATATTTCAATTTGCTAAACAAGTAGAAAAAACTTGATTGATTAATATCAATGACCATTAATCACGGAGTGTGTCGAGCAAATACACTTAGCGAAGAGGTTATGATTTTCCTTGTCTGTTTTCTGTTTTAATTAATTGAGCGCTAAGGTTCGTTTATTCAGAGACTGTCATGTGATCTATTTGCTAAGCACTAAGGTTGATTTAAAATATCGCCACTTCGTTGGACTTCAAATACATATATATATATATATATTTATATATATATATATATATATATATATATATATACTCGGGTTTTTTTATATTCAAAAGTAATGGACTAATGAATTCAACGAGGTTGTTAGATAGTGCTCAATAAAAAGAGCTGATAATACTTGTTTATTGTTATATAAACATGCTCACATCCCGCTGCTACAAATAGCCACTTGTTTCAATCAAACAACCGATATCATCAGGCAGCGACTTGACAATTCAAAACTTTTAAATAATTGATGTGTATTTAAAGTAGTAGACGCATAAAAAGTATAGAATATATTAGCATTATAAACGCATTAGTTCTTCTGTATCATTATCGGAAACGTTCTCATATATTTTAATACTGAAGTAATACTCGAAATAAAATATATTTTAAAGTATTGTTAATTATTTGATACCCTGCCAATATTTTGGATGTTAATATTTCATTAGAGTAAGTAATCGCATATAATATTTTCCAATCGGATATTAGCGAATATCTCATTTTGAAAATGAAACTCTCATTAAATGTTGGCATTCATTCTGATTTGGATTCGCATCTAAATATTATTCGAATAATTATTTCGTTTTACAAGTATATTGAGAAACAAAGGATGAAAATTATCTGCTAAAATGTTTATTAATATCTGGCGCTAATGGATGCATTTTACTAATAATAAATATAGGCTAATAGTTTACAATAATAACAATACATTTGCAGGTATGCATACATCTCTGAAACTTCTCGTAAAGGTTGAGTGTAGTAAATAATTATATAGTATATACACACAGTTTTACCTGTGTGGTCTTCTTTTATATCTGATCTTATTCATATATATATATATATATATATATATATATATATATATATATATATATATTCACTAAAAATAACAAACAGCAGACCAAATACTCAATATTTCGACATACTTCTCCCTGTGTTTTTCAGGAAACAAAAAGTAAATATACATTTCTACTCTTAAATAATATCAGTCTTTACAAAGCCCACGCAACCATTGAGTAAAAAAAGGTTGGTAATACTCGCTATTTCATTTACAAAAATCAGAACAAAAGAATAAAAAACCAGTTAAAAAGGCCAACCAGAAATAAACATATTATCGAAAGTTTTCTGCTTATTAAACTTATTAGAAGATCTCCATATAACTTCCGAGGAGAATTCTCAACGGATTAAACATAGCATTACTCGTGCCTTACGCACGGAAAGCCGTTCCTAAAGGAACCATCAAATCCATTCTATGAATAACCAATTATTTTAAATCATTAATAAACTGCTATAAACTCGCAATCAGCATTGCTAACGATGCACACCAGAAAACCCAAAATATGTTAAATCTTATTTAAAACCATACGAATGAATAGCAAATCTAAAAAAACACAATGTATAATGCTGTTTATTATGGTACTACATAATTCATCAAACTAAACCTACGTCGGGTGTTTATCCTTTACAATTCAATTTATCTAATAGTATACTTTAAATTTAATAAAATATGTGTTAACTTTAATACCTGTCTCCTGTGAAATATTTTAGACAGTATTTTTTTCATCAAAATATTATACATCTTTTATTTTTTAATACATATGTTATGTAATATGTGTTCTTGAGTGTCGATATTGTGAGATAGAGACAGGTCTTATATATAAAGAGAGAGTGAGGGAGAGGGTACGTTTTAATACAGTCGGCTACATGTAATACACTTTGAGAGAGAGAGAGAGAGATTAGATTTATAGATATATAGACCGAGAGATAGAGCGATTGACATTTATACGTTTGACAGTTCTATGAATAGGAGTGTTTCTTTAACATTGACACATATATATCTTTACCAATTTTTAGATGAATATTTCCAGGCTTTTATCAGAATGAATGAACATTCATTATTTCTAATAGCTGAGAGGGAGAAGCATTCTTAAGATGATAGAGACACATTCTTAGATGAGTTTATACACAGATGAGTGGAACACAAGTCTATAATACACATTCACAATACCTTATCTGTTGAATAACATAGCACGAAGACGCAGGTACAAAATTATGAAGGCGTCCGTTTATCCCATTCGACCGGTCAATGGCTTTGCATCAAGGAATTCAAAGTCTCTACATGATTTCTTTCTTCTCCGCTTCCTAGGTTAGATGTCAGCTCTGTTTGTCCGACCCTGTCCCGGCTTGACACCTCTATGACTCATTGACTAATGACTACCTGACTTACTGACCTAAAGCTATCTATATTGAAACTCATGCCGTCATTACATGACCAAACACGTGTATATCGATCCCGTGGCCCGACACGCCTCACGTGCCCAAGCATGAATTGCTCCTCACATGTTTTCAACCCGATTTCTCTAACCTAATTTTCCTAACCCACTTTACAAATATGTTTAATATTTTCTATTGTTCGGATCTAGATAATTACAATTTCATTTCATTAACAGAAACAAAATTGCATTATCCCATTCCTTTTTCAATAAACAGATATCTAACTTTTTATGTGAACTAAACCATTGATAATTCTACATTCCATGTTCAATAACATTCTGTATTATTTATTTTTACTTATGATCAGAATTCTCAATTCATAATCTAGCTTTCCAGGTTCCTCGGCTATCCTATCTCATTTTTACTCACTTACAAGAACAGTCGACTTATTCCTGAAAGACACACACACACACACACACACATATATATATATATGTATATATATATATATATATATATATATATATATATGTGTGTGTGTGTGTGTGTGTGTAGGAGAACAAAAAGAACGGAAAATAAAGTCACAAAAACTATATATTGGTGAATATAGAATGGTTCATTTATTCAATAAGGAAATATACATTTAGTTGGGGGAATAGAGGAGATTTTCTATGTCAAGGCATTTCGAAGCATAATGCTTCTCATAAGAAGAGTAGGGAAGATGCTAGGTATTATAATGGGAATGCGAAGTCTAGAGTGGGATTTATCAGGAAGGAAATAAATAAATAAGATTATTGATGACGTTGCGTGGAGTTATATGGAATTCTAAGATAAAGGAGGAGCGTATTAAGAGAGTGCAATGGAAAAAAAGTGTATAGGTTTTCTATCATAGTCTTAAATGTATGTAGTATATGTTTTCAGGATTAGGGGGAGGTATAATATGGATGGGTGTTAATTCTCTTTCATCAGTATGTAAGACACATCTCCTCTATGTAGGGACATTTATTGACAGATGCAAGCGTGAGGACAACAGCGCTTTGAGACGGTGTATAATTTCAGGAGGAATATTATGAGGATGACTTTAGGCGAAATGGTGAAAGTAAGCAGGGTTGAACAAAGTATTTACGTGGGGCGTTTAACACCAGGGTTTTAATTTAGGTAGGCTAGGGAAGGTCCGGAAGTGAGTTAAAGGAGTAAGTTTTGACGTGGGTATGGGTGGGTAGTTGTAAGGCTATAATAATAAATTTCAGAATATAAATATATATGAGATAATATGTAGTAATAACTCTAGGGTTGCCCTGTTATTATATGTACAGGGAGTGGGTTGGGGTATAAGGTAGACGTAAAGGGTAGAATAGTTTTTGGAGATGGATAAAAATACAAACAAATATAGGATGTGGACGATTGGCGTGGTTGGATAATCCAATATCAGTGATCTTTCTTAAACTGGAGAAGAAAATAGCTATAAACTTAGCCGCCAGCATTTTCCTTTGAGTATCCTTATTTCTACTATTGTGGCCATGCTAAAATAGATAATAATAAAGGTGTTTCAGGTAAAGATTTTTAGTAAGCTGACGTTATCCGCTGTATCGTAAGCGACTAGAACATCTAGGAGACCCTCCTATAAGCAGGTGCAAAATACTGGGGCTGCTTTATTGCCATTTGGTGAATAAATTCTCAACCATGCAGTAGCTTTTGTGGGACTTCCAGATTCCATATTTGTGGTTAATGATACACATTTTTCTCTATATAGTTACAAAAATCATTTCTAGTTCTTTTGTTTTTTCCTAATAACTCTGTCGAACTTTTCTACATATCTTAATCCTCAAGAATGAAAATTCTAAAGAAAAAAAAATTAAACCCAACTCTCAAATAAGACTACCGTTACTAGATCACTTTTCATATATTAGAAGTCTACGTTCCAACCTTCCAAAGGTTAAAATCTAATTACAGAAGATAAAATAGGTCTATTAGTACTGTACGACACTGTTGTTCTAGACTAGTCCGCGATTATTTTCTAATAAGCATTTTTAATATAAATAATTTTTGTATATTTATATGCATACTTCTATCTTTTTTTATTATCATACTAAAACCTTAATGTGGCTTTTCGTGATGTCACACCTTCGAATTTTAATGTCCTGACACAATATTTAAATGAGTATAAAAAATTTCTCCCAAAAGCGATATAGCCGAGATGCGTGTGTCATTTTAGGACATATTTAGTATTAGAATTGGGGGTTTAAATTTGTGCTATTACTGATCCAGAGGATTATTAAACTATTACTTTGTGCTTTCTGTGGACTTAATCAAGGAACGCCCAGTTACTTAATAATTTATTAGCGCTTATTTATCAATACGTGTTTATGCTAAGCAAACGTCTACCATGATGTTTTTAAGATTTTTTAAATATTTTAACTGCTCTTTTTGAAATATATTTTCACTTAAAGGGTGTGGAAAAAAACTTGCTATTAGTCGTACTCTTGAGGCTCACAAAAATTAAAATTAATACGTTCACTAAAGGTCTGGAAATCTTTGGAGTCATATTTTTTTCACTAATCATAATTCCCAGGTAATGCCGTTGGTTTAAGTATTTACTGCTGGCCTTCTTACTATCACTTAATTTATTTTTAGTTGAGCTTTTGCGCTCTCTTTGAGTTTTACTTTTTTTCAATAGGCAATTACAAAGTATATTTTCTCTTTTATGGTTTTTAAATCATTAGTCATTGTAGTGATTTAAAAGGACTAATTAATTTCATTAGTGTTTGCAGTAGGGCCCTGGAAGACGCTTGAGTTGTTTTGTTGTTGTTATTCACTTGTGACTAAACATATGCTTTTTCAATAAAATACAATACAATATAAAATCAAACTCACTCATTATTTCGAATATTTTTCTCTTATCCCTCAGCGTCCAACGGACCGACGTGTATATATATATATATATATATATATATATATATATATATATATATATATATATATATATATATATATATATATATATATACATATATATATATATACAAACAGACCAGCTCAGGGCCTATATACTGCTCAGAAGGTTCTGTGCTATGTGCATATGTATATATATTAAAATATTTCAATAATGTCCAGGTTCCTACATGTAAAATTACAAGTGTTTTAGATCCCAAATTTGCGAAGGTGTTTAGTGGAGTCTTAAAAGTTCAATTATTGCAACTTTTACTTCTAGGCAGCTACAATTTAGCCCCGAAACTTATTTAAAAACACTTGCTGCCTGTCTGATTACGATCTATATAAAATTTCAAATGTTTAGACCGAAAATTGTCTTAATAGTTCGGTAGATAACGCAAAGGTCCAATGTTTGGAATTTTCACGACTTGGCAGTTAAATTTTCAGCCAAAAACGGATTAAGAAGCTTGCCATATGTCTGAATACACTTTGTTTAAAAGTTCAAATGTTACAACCCCAAATTTGCTAAGTCATTTGATAGAGAACGCAGAATTCAAATATTTTAAATCTTTGGTCCTAATTTTTTACCCGGAACATTTATTGTTTTGGGATCAAACTAAATTAGAAAGTTTGATCCCTGTCAAAGTAACTAGATCTGTAATTTAAACCGTTGAGACCTAAAATTGGCGGAGGATTTTGGTGGAGTTTTCGAAGGTGAAATTCTTGAACTGTGGTCCCTTAACAGCTAAATTTATGGCTGAAAACAGATTAAAAACAGTTTCCCAAATCTCAATACCCATTATGTCAAATTCCGAATCTGTAAGAATTAAAATTTACATATAATTTGGTAGGGAAATGAATACACAGATACACAGTCACAGATAATTTCAATTATATATATGTTTGTGTGTGTGCGTATATACACACACATATGTATATATATATATATATATATATATATATATATATATATATATATAAACAACGTCTTAAAACGGGTTATTACATACGTACGGCTGAAACTATTCACCTAATATTTTTTTTTTTTTTTTTTTTTACAAAGGCATCACCACATTATCAAGGCCCAGAGGCCACTCAAGGATAAGGGTTAAAGAGTGTACAGTAGAAATTGGTCAATATAGTAATCATTAGTAATGAAAATTTGGTAAATTTAATAACTTATATGGAACGGCTCATCAAGAACTTATTTACTTTAGACTTGAACACAACCATATTGTAGTCAGCCGGAAAGCAGGAAAACGGAAGACAATTCCACAGGCGTGCAGTTCTAAGAAAGAAGCTTTGTTCATGGAATCTACGTTTAGGTTTAGCCACAGATAAAGAGTGGGGGAAATTATTGATAGTGTTTACAGCTAGACGAGTGTTTCTTGTGAAAGTTTGGCGAGGGGGGACCAAAGATTGAAGCTCAGTTGAACACTTTCCATGAAAATAACGATACATCAGAGACAAACTCGCAACATCTCTTCTGTGAGATAGAGGTTGCAAGGAGGAGAAAAGGACATCTCCTACGAGGCTACGAAGTCTATTTTGAACTCTATCAAGGCAGGACAAGTCCTTTCTAGCAGCTCCTGCCCAGATGTGGCAACAGTATTCCATCCTTGGACGTACCTGGCTCTTATATAGGTAGAGAATAGCATCAGCAGTGAGATATCTACTGGATCGATAGAAAGATCCCACCATTTTTCCAGCGGCCTTGGCAACAGATTTGATATACGTGTTCCATTTAAGATCAGGAGTAATGGTCAAGCCCAGAAGCTTGTCAAAACTTGAGGCCTCCTGAAGACGAGAGCCATTCATTTCAATTGATGACAAATGTGGATTAGAATGTTGATGATGTAAAGAGAGAAGCTTGGTTTTAGATGCATTAAAAGTAACCAGCCACTCCTTTCCCCATTGTACTACGTGATCAAGATCAGAGGAGAGAGAATTGGAGAGAACTTGCTCGTTTACTGTCTTAGATGTGGTACCATAAATGGTAGTGTCGTCAGCATAAATGTCTACAAATGATGTAAGGATATGATTTGGAAGATCATTAATGTAGATCAGGAAAAGAGTTGGGCCCAGGATGGATCCCTGAGGGACACCGGCATTAATACTGTGAGCTTCTGATTTTTGCCCCTCAACTACTACTCTTATGAACCTATCAGAAAGAAATGATTTAATAATTGAGAAGACTTTTCCAGCTATACCATAGCTAGCGATCTTATGAAGTAAACCTTTATGCCATACCCTATCAAAGGCTTTAGATATATCAAGAACAATTGCTCTAGAAAGATTGCCACCGTCGAGAGATTTGCTAATCCTATGCGATATAACTGTAATGACATCTGCTGTAGATCTAGCAGAACGGAAACCATATTGAGTGTCACTAAGAAGGTTATTTTTGTTGAGATGTTTGATTACTTCTGTATTTAACACAGATTCTAGCAACTTACTCATGACGCACAGGAGACTTATTGGCCTGTACTGAGAGGGGGATGAGCGATCACCTGAATTCTTAAATACAGGGCATACTGATGAGGTTTTCCAGGGAGATGGGAAACTATTCTCCTTAAGACAACGTTTAAACAGTTTTGTAAGTATGGGCGCTAATTCAGGTTGAAGTTTTTTGAGTACTATAATTGGAATACCATCAGGGGCAGTTACTTTACTCGAATCAAGGTTTTTGATTAGCTTCGCAACATCACGTACAGATATACGTATATCACATAGCGTGTTTTCTGATACAGGAGGAAATATTGGGGGTTGGCGGTCTTGGTCGCAAAGGGTAGAATTTGCTGCAAAGTTCTTGACAAAGAGTTTGGCTTTGTCTGATGCTGACGAGATTACCTCAGGTCCATTGATAATAGTTGGGATGGAGCACACGCTTCTGTTCAGGATTCTGTTTGCTATTTGCCAAAACTGGTGGGAACCAAGCCGCTGCTCAGCTACTTTGGACTTAACAGATTGAGCATACAACTCTCTTGCGTTCCTTATTACTTTCTTACAATGGTTGCTGGCAGTCCTGAAAACGGCTTTAGTTTCCATACATCTATTACGTTTGAAGCAGTGGAAAAAGTGATTTCTGTGCGCAATGGCAGCAGCACATTCTGGAGAGAACCATGGCTGGCTGTTAGGTTTTTTCTGAAACTTTTTAGAGGGTATGAAATGGTCAATACCTACAATTAACCATTCAGTTAGGTCTAATACTATAGAGGACACATCCTTTTTAAACATGGAATGCAGAGGTAGATCAGATATAAATGTACGGAAGCTATCCCAGTCAACCTTAGTGTATCGATATACTGTACGATGAAGAGGTACATCTGGGGACTTATTACATTTCATTTTTATCTTAATTGATACAACAGAGTGGTCGGAAGATCCAAGAGGCGACAGAACAGAAACTGAACATAGTTCAGGGCAAGTTGTGAGAAAAAGGTCTAGTAGGCTCGCATACTGGCCATCATTATCGGGCACACGGGTAGGTTCCTGAACAATCTGAGTGAGGTCATAGGTAATGGAGAAATCATGACAGAACCTCCCCTCATCATCGGTCTTGTTTGAGTGGGTCAACCATTCAACGTTGTGAACATTGAAGTCTCCACATACGTGAATGTTAGCTGAAGGATAAGTAGAAATGACTTGGTCAATTTTCTCAGATATGCTTTGAAAGATAGTAACTCCACTGTTGTGGGGGCGATAGAGAGTAAATATAAATGCAGTAGTGTGAGCTAAAGCAACCCGGAAGCACATATAGGGTAAGTTAGGATCTTCCCTGGAGATGTCCCTCCCACATGGAAAGCTATCTTTAATATAGGCACATATTCCATGCCCATGGCGATCTTGGGGGTCAGATTTAGAAGTTAAGTTAGAGTATCCTGAAATTGCAAACTCATCTAGGGAAATAGCCTGTCCAATGCCAGTTTCACTTAAAAATAAAAGGTCTGGTTTAGTCTCCTGTAATTGGGTTTCAACCTCTGGAAGGTTAGAACGAAGACCCCTGATGTTGGAGAAGGAGACATGGTAGTAGGGGTCTACGTTGGAAGTTGGGGAACCGGGTTTAATCGTGTATTTTTTCTTGAAACTTGTCATGATGAAATTTTGGAATTTGTGGACTAGGTCGACAGATTTACTTAGAGCAGGACAGAGAGGGGAAATTAAGAGAGAAAAAGAAACGAAGAATTTTTTGATTCATTACTAGAATACGGTTTCTCCTTTATCTCTAACTTTACATGTTCACACGTTTTTTTAAATACTAAAATCCGAGTGACTATGACAAATAAAAACCAAAGTTAATCTCTAAAATGAATAAAATATATTTATTTGTAAAGAATGCTGTTAAAAAAATACAGAAAACATATTCAAATTAGAGGTACGAAGGAATTAATTAAAAAATGTCTGGAAAAATAATTATCAGTTTTGCGAAAATATTTCAACGATAATTACTTAATTAAAATCTAAAGATACAAAAGTAATGATTATATTGATATACACTATGTACGTAATTTATAAGATGTCTGTCTAATAGCAATACAGCTACATATTAGATTGTTTTTTTGATTGTAAATAAATGATAAAAATCTCGACTATTATATAAACATAACGTTGTATGTGTGCCTGTATGTTCGTTTACGTAAAACTGCAAAACAGCTGGGCCGATGTTTTAAATGAACTACAAATGTACATTATGTTTCTGGAAGTTTTCCCAGATGGTGTGCAGCGGAATGCCTCCGACATATATAGAAATGCGATAACCAAATAACCATTAAAGTTGAACAGTAACACTTTAACAAAAGGAAACAGTTTTACACAGTCTAATATTACAAGTACATTTGGGAAGTTTGATCACAGCACAAAACCAACCTGTCCATCGTATAAAATTAATAGTACCGTCTTGTACATGACAGGAGCGCGTTCAAAATGAATGTTTCTGTTGAAAGCACAATGGAACCATTTTACCTTGGTTTTGCATTTTAAATATTAATTGAAGCAAGTAGAAATATCATGCATATAAAATATGTAGTAGATTTTTTGATATCCCAGAGGTGAGGTGCGTTCGAAATTAATGTTTGTGTTTAGAGCACAATTGGAGAAGGATGCTTACCATGTTTGTCTTCTATTCTGATTCTACCTATTATATATATATATATATATATATATATATATATATATATATATAAAATGAACAAAAGGTTATCTACCTATCTGGACTAATCCAGTGCAAGGATACATGGGAAGCTTCTACTTGGTGCGCTGCGATGGGTCCTTTAATAGAGATAGAGATCAACTGATTTAATGAAGAAGCATTTTCACCAATTTCGAGGACAATTAAATATGGGAGGGTTACTCATTTGTTGGTCTTTATTGATTCTGGTCATCGTCAGGTCTCCCTGCTCGTACTAAGTAATAAAAACTAAACGAACTAATATTTAAGCGTCTATACGTCTGAAGATTATCTTAATAATCCATGAGTGATTTCGATATATAGAGCCATATATTTAATAATACAAGGGCGTGCGTGGACCGATTTAGAGGTCCATATGTAAATATATTCTATTCTTATGTATAGCGTATCAAAAACGTCACTAAATCGTTTTTAACTTAAATATACTCTTTAATTTTCAATGATATATTTCTCTTATTTTAACATAATCTTGTTAAGGCGTTGGCATTTTTTTAACGCAAAACTTAAGGAATTTATATTTATTAAAAAAAATGTGTTTTAAATATTGCCTATTTAAGCTTCGCATATTTGTGCTTTTTCCAAAACATTATTCATGACATATTGCAGAATCTCTTCATTGCAATTAAACTCACTTGTTTTGTTCCTAGTGTTTTCCTTCAATTTTTGCATTGTTTGAGGTGCATTAAGATATATTCTTCTTTAAGATATCCCCACACGAAAAAGGCGGAGCTATTGAAGTGTTGAGAAGGCGGTTGTCATTTGACATTGCCGTAGCGAGAGACAATGTTGCCGCCAAACATTGCTTAAGAAGCTACATAATATCTCTCGCCGTATGTGCCGTTGCCTCATCGTGTTGGAACCATAATACAGGTCTATTAGGTATTTGTAGGTGCGGGGAGTATGTAATATTAGGCCGGAATAAATCTCCAATAACACTGACAGCATTTTCGTCTTGATCTCCAAAAAATAAGGTCCAATAATCTTCCTATACGTTACTGAATAGAATACAGAGTACTTTATGGGATGCAATTGCTTTTTATGAATTGCCCTAAGATTTTCAGTACCTAAAAATCTGTGATTTTTTTTTTTTTTTTGTTAAGGAATCCATTTAAATGAAAATTGGCTTCATCTGACATAATACACTTTTGCAGAAAATTTGGGTAATTTCAGAAAAGGTCTTACATTTGAACTGCATATTAAACTTTTGCTAGAATATTTTCAGGATCCAAAAGTTGAGAAACATGCATATTATAAGCAAAGAGATTTAAACTGTGCGAAATATTGTGTAGTGCGCTTCGGCATATCGCAAGTTGTGTGGAACATCGTCGAATCGATATTTAAGGATGCTGCTCTACGCTCTCCTGCACTCTTTCCCTATTTTCATATGGTATAGGTGTCAAGGTTTTCCAGCTCGCGGACGATCGACTAGAGCTTATTGGTCTTCAATTTGGCAGACAATATTTCGGATTGTGTTGTGACTTGGGTTCTCTCTTACATGAAATGCCGTCGATAAGCTCTTTAATTTAAAATAGTTGATCCAAGATTTTGTAGGATAATTTCACAACTTGCATACATTGGGCAATGCTATGATTATCCAAAATTAAATTCAAAAGATATTATCAGTAAAATATCTGAAACAGAAGAAAATAGGCTTTTATTGTTAAATTACAAACATTTTAACCCCTTTAGAGATTTTTTGAACCCCTGCATAACATATTATTTTGTCGGATTAAATAAACTGCCATAAGAATTGTATGCTCACTAGTACCTTTATCATTAGTTCATATGCTGATATCCAATTAGTAAAATTAATAATTGATGAATCCTATCGGAGAAAAAATAAAAGGAGAAGCATGAAAGCAACAACTCTGAATATTACTTTTGTAAGTGATTTATAAATAATAGACACGATCTAATCTAGAGATATAAAATATGATTGGAAAAAAATTATATATATATATATAGAGAGAGAGAGAGCGAGAGAGAGAGAGAGAGAGAGAGAGAGAGAGGCCAAAAATGTAGTGCAATAAAATGCGCTTCACTTGTGTTTCTCTGTCCTTTCAAAGAATAGTTGTTCTCGCATGCAGTGTTTATATTTTCAAAGTATTGGTAATATGAAAAGTCGTAATTAAAGTAGTGCATTTCTATACCGAAATTGAATTATTACGAAAACGTCTCCCTTTATTATTACTTTTTTAATATTATGAAAAATAGTGCATCTGCAAAGATAGTTTTATTTTATTTGTATTACTACGCAATGGAATATCAGAGGAATGCACGCATTTCTAATAGGTTTAATGTTTACTTGAAGTAATTTAAAAACACATGGATGTGTTTCTTTATATAAATATATTGGATATAAGATTTGCTATCAATTTGCACAAATAAAAGAATTATCAAATTTACTTTTAATTTCTATCAATTTCATCCTTACGGTAAAAATTATAATCAACTAAAATAAAACTAATGTAAGTGATAATAAATTAATTTAAAATGTTTGTAATTATCAGTGTTGTTCATATGCTTGTTGCCTCCAGATTTTTGGCACGTTTTATTTGCAATTAATTTTTTATTTAAAAATTTATTTATTTAAATATTTTCTACGTGCATAAAATTAATTTATCTATCAATATATATATATATATATATATATATATATATACTAGCAATTCGGGTCGGCGTTGCCCGGGTGTTTGGATGTGTCTGTTAAACAAACAAAACATATGGAAGTAGGAAGGCAGGGTCGAACCCGTACCACGAGAACGGGGTAAAAAAACATAACGTCTATGCTGTTACAACCACCGCCAAACCGAAAGTGACATTTTTGTTAAATTAAGGCTAGACAATCAAGGAAATGATAACTTTCAAAAATATCGGTGGAAAAGTGCCTAGTTTAAGGGGAAGATATTAATATTTTTAGCCAATTTTTCGTTATTTTTCGTATAAAAGGCCGTACTTCAAGACGATACTGATCTTGGTAAACTCCGTCGCCTCTATTGAAAGTTTTAGGCAGACATACATACATTTATATATTAGTAACTAAAAATTTTCGACCCAAATGGATGAAAAAGCTTGCCCTATCTCTGAATACTCTTTATGTAAAATTTCAAATATTTAGACAAATAAATATCTGAGCAATTTGGAAGAGATGCAGAGATAATTTTTTTAAAAACTTTGACCCCATTTTTGACCCCTTAACATTTATTCATTTGGGCTCAAATCAAGTTATTAAGTACGATCCATGTCCAAGGAACCTATATCTAAAATTTCACGTGTTTAGGCCCAAAATTGTAGAAGAAGTTGTGTAGAGTTCTCAACGATTAACTCGTTGAACTTTGACCCCTTAATCACCAAATTCAGTATGAAAACCAATCACATTGAGTTTCCCAAATCTCAGTACCCTGTATATCAACTTTCGAATATGTAGGCTTTAAATTGACAGAGTTATTGCGTTGGGAAATGTACACATACACTTTCACTTTTATACATATATATATATATATACGCACACACACACACCCACATATATATATATATATATATATATATATATATATATATATATATATATATATATATATATATATATATATATGTACGGATCTGCAAAATCCGTCTAAATATTTCTTATTGATGTATGTGTACAAACAACGCCATAACATTTTACTCAAGTAAGATTTCAGAGAGAAAAAAAAACATCTGCGTTGTTGTAGTTCTATATTGTTTTATGTTTGCCTTTAACAACGTATCTTCTAAGATTGTTATTTCATCATACATACTTACTTAAATATAAGACCACGATGCAGGTGTCATACTGCATTGATGAGTAATGTTTCCTGTCATAAATAACGTTTCTTACATAGTCGTTGAAATGTGCTTTTGGCGTCTTGTCTACATATAAATTATGAACGAAACCAACATGTTGAATTCTTATCAAAACCTACGCACCAAACGGAGATGAGTAAATAAAAATGAAACTAATTATATGCTGTTTAGAATGTGCATATATTTGTATATTAACATTTGTTAATCAGTGATTATGAATTATTTTTATGAGAATAATGTATATTTTGTAGGTAGCAAGTTTAAAGGATATTTATCAATAAAATTGACGGCTTTTGTTTTAGCACCAAACTATTTTAAATAAAAATATACTATATTAAACTTCAGGACGTGCGAGAGTGTGTATAAATACTTCCAAAGCTAGACAACATCGCAGCTCATAAGATCCATGACAACGAACAAACCGGAAATCCAGGTAATGACGTTTTTGAGCTGCGACTTTGTCTGACTGTGGCAATAATTATATATTCTCCTTCAGATTATGAAGTTTCGATTGCTGATTGATCCCGAGGTAGGCATATTGTGATGACATGGTCTTTACAGGTATAAATTTTCTATTTTTTAAACGTCGGCTTGGGTTATAGCTGATTGGATGACCACGTCCCCCGTTCGCTATGAGGTAAGTTCATTCCACTGTCGAAGGCTCGCCGCGGTTTGCTTTATCTGTGTAATTTAATAGGTTTTCTGTGTGTGTGCCGTGTTTTCTCAGTTGGTAGATAGCTTACCTTGCATTCAAAGCGTTCGGGCTTCAAATCCCGACATCGGATGTGTCTTACTGATGAGCCCAAATGAGGGCAACACTTTAATCTTGGGATTCCGGTTTGTTGGCTATTATAGCTCTTATAAGCTGCGACGTTTCCTTGCTGTGGACACTCTTATATTTTTCCCTCATATTCTGAAGTTTATATATATATATATATATATATATATACATATATATATATATACGAGCAAATAGTTAATAAAACATGTGAAAACAATTTTAAATTAGTTTAAACATATTTAATCTGAAAAGGAAACACTAGATAAATGGATAGTCCTTAATCCGTGGAGTTTCGAAGAAATACTTTCCTTCTCATCAGAGGGTAGGAATTAGCAAAGTGCGGGATCGGATTTGGCATGCAAAAGTATTTTATGAAACAACAAGTAAGTCAAAGATCTTACTTGATAACAAAAAAGTGAGGCAGAGGGAATATGGTGAAGAAACAGGTGATTACAGATAAATGGATAGTCTGGTGGAAGATAAATAATCCAGTGACGGTAAAATCCAAATATATAACTTCAAGAAAATTAATTGAATTTCCATTTGCACAATTGAAACCCAAAGAAATCCCGTAATTGGAAGAAGATGTCCATAATAATCCAAAGGCAGAAATCCAGGGAATAATTCACAAAAATGTGTACATGGAAAAAAGGAAAAAATCCAATAATATTAATAAGAGAATAATTAGATATGCTTTTAACTCTACTGCCGAGACATAAATAAATTATTTGAGAAGTGGGAGAAGGTTTAAACGTGTCCGGAACAGGATCTTATAAGTAATCCAATACTTTCTCAAAGGCTAGGAAGGGGGAAGAATTAGTTTCATCCTCCAACATTTTTCTTGTATCTCAAAACTTTTGGAATTGCAGGGTCGTAAATAGAACCCTGCCTCTGACAGCCTGCTACGAACAATATTATAAATAGCAAGTAGGGACTCTCCGTCACAACTGGTAGTGACACGATTATCCACATAAAAATCGTTGGAAATAGCATGCGATGCTGTATCCTTTGCGTATTTTTCTGCATGGAATTTAAAAATTAAATTCCGAATGAAGGGGCTAATATTGAACCCAAATACTTTTTCTTGTACCTGTAAATGGGCAATTTGTCACCTTTTTTAAGGAAAAAACAAAATTTGTATCCTCTTCTGACTTAAGGTGAATTTGTAAAAATACCTTTCTTATATCACCAAGAAGGACATATTTATTTTGCCTGAATCCAGCAATAAATCCAATAAATTAGCAGATAAGTTCAAGTCCATGTAGGCAGCGTCATTAATTGACATCCCCTCTCGACGTTTTAGGAAGCAGTTGAATACAGGACGAATTTTTGTTGTCACTCAAGTTCCCTCCTTAATAACGGGTCTATGTGGAACCCAAATATAATTTTCTTACTTCCCAGGCCAGACGAAAAACTGCCTTACTATTCCACATTGCTCATGATCATAAACGCTGGGAGGTACTGATTATACATTCCCTTCCTTTCTAAGGACTCTGCCACTCTGTCCATTACCTTTAAGGAAGTCACCAAGTTACTATTTACCAGGTAGATCCTGTCATGATAAACAGTAAATCTACGTGATATTTCCCCTTCCCATACGATAGAGTTTCTGAACACTTCTATTTTTTCTTGTCCACAGCCGACGACTTAGCATCTTCTTCAATACCTAATGAATCGAGACTGAGCAGAGTCTCAACCCCACGCTCGCCCGCGGACACCGAAAAGAAAGGCTTCAAACCGTCCTCATAAGAGAGTGTCGGATTTCGCACCGAATCAATCAAATAACTGTTGTATTGAGGAAGTGATTTTACTATATAATTAAAAGGAGGCGATTGTACCTCATTAAAATCTTGTTTTAAAAAACTGTCGGCTCTCGCCAAACAGAATTATACATTTTCCATGTCGCCATGAGTTTCCATTTAGACACTCTACTAGCTTGAGTTCATTTAACTTGTTCAGAAGGTCCAATTCAATAATCCACATAAGGTGGGTTCCATTCAAATTCTTATATCCGGGATATAGCCGGAAACCTTCCTGAGATAAGTTATCGACAACTTTAAAGTTATTCTCTTCGAATTTTTAATTTATTTTTTGGGAGAATAAAGCCGCAAATTTAAAGACGTTTTGATTCCCCAATTTTATTGATACGAAGCACCTCTTCCAATCTTAAGGTGTCACTCTCGACAAGCGTGTTTACCCCCATATGAACCTTCGTGCGATTTATGGGTTTTTCAGAACACAATTTACTGAGCATCTCCTGTGCGAAAACGAATGTTGTGACCCAGTATCTATTAAACAGAAGAAATATACCGGTCGTCCGTGTGCTTTATAGATATTCTGATGACGGGAAAATACTATTCCGTGATTCAGTATATATTGTTTGGCACACAAATGATTTATTTCATTTGTGACACATACATCTGTGTGCTCACCCAAACACCGAGCACATAAATTTAACTGTTTAGCCCTTCGACACTTTGCTTTGAAGGTGCGATACTTACTAAAGTTCTTGATTGAATGATCTGTAGGTTGGAACAGTTTACAAGACATAGTGCCCCCTTCACGTGGGAAATAAGACGCCATTTTGGCTTTCATCTTGTGTGAAAAGGGCACCATTTTTGGCGCGCAAATTTCCCGCCGAACATCGAGCGGGGCGGCTAATAGGTATTCCGTTACTTCAAAATACATGCGACATAATATTATTTAGTGAAGGGTATTTTTCCCCACTTCTATTCATCAACTCTCTTCTAATGGCATTAGGACACTTAGCAATAATTATGTGAGCTAACACTGCTCCTGAGGCGCTACTCTCAGTAAAAAAAAAAAAATCAGTCCCTTAGGACTTGTCGAGCTCTGGCAAATTTATCTTACCTTTTTCGAGAAACGACTTCAAAATTTTAAAATCCGTTATAACAGACGGAGCAGGAATACTTTCCTCAAATATCTGATTTTTAATCCAATCAAGATTCAAATATAGTTCCCTTAACAATTTTAGGGCTAGATCATAATTATCTAGACTGGAGTATACGTCAAACGCATCACCCTCTAGTTTTGATTTCAACACCAATAATTTGTCAGCTTTATTTAAACTTTCTGTGCAAAATTCGAATTTGTTCAGAAATGTTCTGAACGAAAATATATCATCTGTGGACATGCGGAAAATTTCGGACAATCAAATTCTATCTTGACCGGCATAGCCCCTTCGAAGCAGGCATAACTTGAGGCGTATTTAATTTCAATTTTAAAGGAAGCAATTGTTGTTCTATTTCTTAAGAAAAACAGTCTGAAGCCTTCTAGATCTAAAGTTTCTCTTTTTCGGGGGTTTTGCGAAGAATTTGGTCAATTAATATATCGAGATCACTTAACCATCCTCTAATTACCACTTCTCGAGATTTGAAAAAGTCTGGAAAAGGGTCGTTAATTTCCAACCACTTTACCTCATTATTAATGCGAAACCTTCTGGCCTCACACTTAGACATTAGCTCCTTTTTGGGCCATCTTTTATGCCTCAAGCAAAATTAATATAATAACATATGTAATTATCTCCCAAATTAATAGGGCAAAGTGCCAATATGATTCCGAACGGATTTTATGTATAAAACGGAGGGGGATAATGCCCTTTACTCACGTTAAATATATTATCAAAATAACAGATATTGTTATTTGCAAAGCCGCTGGCGAGATCGCCAATATTCGAAACGGAATTATTTAATTATAAATAACATGCTAGCGAACATAGACGCCAGTGATTGAAGAGCCCACTTTAGGCTAAGACCTACAAATAGTCGGGTTATATAATTATATTCAAATTCGAAATTATTGAACTACTAAATAATGCCTAATATATAGGGAGGGGCAATCCCTTACCCTAAGATTTTTTTCATAAATTTTTAATTCACACTCATTTGAAAGACAACAATGCACACACCATTAATACATTAAAACATGACATTAAATGTACAAATCAAATATTAGTAATATACATTTCAAATTAATCAATTAATTAATTTAATTAGTCAATATAACAGAATTAACATTTAAGTTGCGAAAGAATCATTAACTTCTAAATACTGTGAGTTTTTTTTGCCATCTACAGAATTTGAACCGAAGTTTTTTATTTGTTATAAGACGTATACAACCCTCATGGGGCCTTAAATTCCAAAAACAAATGCAATTAAGATACGCTAGCAATCTACGATCAAATATAAGGTATAATTAAATTATTATCTAACGTTACTTAAAACGTGAGAAGAATTTCAAAATTTCTTACTTAATTATCTTTTAGAAGTGCACTGCTACAAACGTCACTGTCTAATAGATTTTGAGACATAACTTACTTCAACGAAATAATTAGATTCGATTAAATGAAACAGAAAAAATATTTATCATTAATCTCTTCCAATTAAGAGAAACATTTTTCTCGTCTTAAATCAAGAATTTATAAATATATTTGAAATAACTCCACTTATGAGAAGCGTCAATAATTAAACCAACGTGGTAACACCTCCATAAGAGTCATGAGCATACAGAGAAAATAAAAATACATGGAACGATAAAATTGACGATCTAAAAAATGCAATATGATTCCAGTTATTGGAAACCGTTTTTTTTTTTTTTGCAGACCATCCTCTATACGGTCAGTTGTGTACAAACCCTAAGAGCGATATTATATAATGTCTAAAAGTTATACAATCTTCAACGAGCGAGATCAGAGATGCGCCGCTCTACAACGCATACTCTCTCTATTATCCAAGTTATGACAACAGGACCATTTTCTGCGCCTTAAACTGTGTTATGGTCTTTTGTGTGGTTTCAAGTTAGGGACACATTATGCAACCTCCTACCCTAAAAGTCGACTTGATAGTAAACACCAATGTGTACATGGATGAATTAAATAATGTGGTGCAATCCGGTGGCCGCTAGCAAGCCCTGGGCATTGCAGTATGGATTCGACGACGGCTCACAAGTCGAAATAGACCTTGGATTCAGAAGGAGTGCTAGGATTTGTACCATTCTCTCACAGCGCTTCTCATACGCCGACCTGGACACGCTGAGCTATTTCGTTTGGTCATACGACGAGAATAACACCAACATGAACTCGCACAACAATAAATCAAGATTGATCGCTGCCATTCGCGGAATACTCGCCGAGCTCCCGCTGGCATTTGTGGAAAGGGCATACTCCCAGTTCAAGACACGTATCCATGCTGTAATTGAGGCTGAATGCGTCTACATTTAATATATCTTAACGCTTTACATAATGGAGTTAGCTGCATTCATTTATGAATTTACAAGTTAAAAAGTATATCAAGTCATCATATTTTATCGTATTATATTGTCTCATTTTCGATACTTTTCTCACATCTATACCAGCCTGCTTTAAAACAGTCACATGCGTTCTTGTACAAGAATTTATGCATATTTTAGTCAACCCATCCAAATTATTTAGCCTCAACAACCCCTACATATATAAATGCTATTCTAATTGCACACTTTTTGTTTTGGGTGTTTGTTCTCTCTTTATATTTTATATATCTTCCATAATTTTATTTTACTTTTCCACCATAATATACTTTGAGCTAGATGTCGCATTGATTATATATGTGACATAACTCTCTTCTATTCTGACAATGTAATATGTTTCGAATGCTTAGTAGTCCAGTCACTTTAGGATTTTAACTTGCATATTAAATAAGAATAACTTCTTTTACAGATAAAAAAGGTTTACAAAAAATGAACTTACTTAAAATGGGTCAACGGCTCATCTATAAAGATTGAGGTGTAGTAAAGCCTTTCTCTATCAACTCAATTATTGTTAATTCAATCTTCCAAAATAACAAAGGTCGCGATGTGAAATTTGATAAAACCCACAGTTTTCATAGATTTAAATACAATGATAACTTTTTAAGCCTTCTTATTGTTTCCTTGGTTATTACTGCAGAAGATTAATATTGTTTATATTCTAATCTCAGGCTGACAAAATTGAAGTATAGTAGAACCTCTGGGATACGCTGGCCCTAGGATTGGATTTTTCAGATAAGGGTGTGGAATACGGTGTTTTTTTCTACTACTGCTTAAGGTAGTTTCCCTCCTTACGGTGTTATTTATGACGTTATTTGATTATATGCATGTGTATTATATACTCTACTGAATTTTCTTACTAATTTTAATGCCGTACGCCGGGGTTCTACTGTACCGATACTTATGGATGCTTACATATATGGTGTTTACAAAAATGGACTGTACAATAATTAAGAAATATTATCGTAAGCCAGACGAAAATCGATTCAATTAAGAAATCTTTTGATAAACGTGAAGAGAAAATCATAATAAAGATAGGTCTTCAAGAAAAATACAGACAGCGTTTGATCAACCCCAAAGTCAGAGTTGCCCATAAAAACAGGCCCAGCATGATCAATCACGTGCAAAGTGTTTCCGTAAAAATGCATGAACAATTTGGATTGAGGGCCTTAATTTACACACTAAATAAGCATGTTTTCTCTTCATTTTTTCTTGAAATCTAGAAACAAATGTCTCTCTTGTTCCTGACGCTAAAGCTCTTTCATTTGTTGTAACTGAATTTGTTCAGTTCTTAGCTTTCAATATAGACCATCTTGTAAGGATTGTTAATGGATTCAACACATACCATGATATGGACAAAAACACACCAAGAATTCAGATTCTTTCAGAATATGTACTAAAGGTTGGAAAGATAAATATCAAATGCCTATATTCACAGCACACAACCACGTCACCATTTAAACTTAAAGAGCTCAAAACTAAGAAAGTTGTTAATTCCATTGCTAATGTTGACCTCCTTTGAGAGATTCCGCAAATTGTATCTGTCCAGAAATCCATGATCAGGCCTTATACAGTAAGTTCGGAATTATAAATATTATGGGAAACCAACAACAGTTATTTTTTCCAATTAAAAAAATGGACCCTAATAAACCAATCTGCGTGTACTCAAGGTTATGTCACATTAATCATTTTGCCAGGAAAATCATTACACCAATTCAAACATTTGGTCAGCCACTTCGGTATAAGCAATGATTATAGTTCGGCCAAAAACTAGCTCCCTTCTCCTGAAATCAATTGTCTTGCGACTTGGTCGGTTCAATAGTGATGAGATTGCTGGAGTCAATTGATCATTTAATGACAGGTTCTGGGGTGCAAAAACTTTTTAAACTTGTGTATAGTGAACACAGAGTAAAGAACATGCTAAGTGCCAATGCGATTGCAAGAGCCATTCGCGCTCACTTTATAGTTGATACTGCTCTGAATGCTATTTTTTTTAGAAAAAGCTTATGCCTTAGCAGTTACACATCTCACTGAGTATGATCAAGCAACACTATTACAGAAGAGTTATTTCCTCAAAATGAAGATCTGGAGTAGGCTCAGGGGTTATTGAAATGTCTTATTGATGGCACTGATACATTAGAAAATAGTCTGTCATCAGAGTCGGTGAATAGGATTTCCCAGAGAATCAACAATGTAATGGTTTACCAGCAGACAAAAACATTGTGGACTCAACCCATTGATATGGTGAAGATCCTGCATTTGTTCATCAAGAACCCGGAACTGGGAATTGGACCTTTACGCTGTAAAGAAAATGCTGTCAATATTCGCCACAGCAGGACACATCCTATATGCAAAATGTGTCTACTTGCAACAATGGTGCTGCTGCCGACATGCCATTCTAAAGTGTACAAAATATTTTCGGAAGGGTTCCATGTTATTAGACAGAATAATCGCTACTGGGTTGGCTAGTCGGCGGATCTGTTTATTGAGCATGTGCTAATAAGAAGCATGAGGACCTCTCAAGCTTTTACTCATGGAAGAGGCATGGACGAAATTCAAAGATTGATTTGGACGGCACGACTGCCAGCGTACGAAAATATCAAGTTTACAATCCAAAAAGTAGCAAGCATTCGTTATGGCACTAGTTAGCAGCACAAAAAGTCTGCTTTAGCAATAAAGGACCGAGATGTGAGGGATACATAAAATCTTTGACCATTGCCCGGAAGATCCTCCATTTTGATACCTAAGTTGTTCGTGATTAAATCTAGAACTTGATTTAAAAAATAAAAATACGTTTTTCCTGCCCCAAATTATTGATTTACACTTATTGTGTTTGTATTTTTCATTGCAAGTGATTTTCTTTTCAAACAAAAAAAGCAAATAGTGTTTTTCTAATTCAAAATAAAACAATTTGATCAATTTAAATATTAGAAAAAATATATTTGTGTTTTTACGACTTAACTTTCCTCTTAAAAGCAATAAAAATCAACTTTGTTGCTAATACGGTGAAACGGCCGTTAAACCTAATATTAAAGACATATGTTTTAAAATACTTCGCATATAAATTTAATGTAAAATGAGACCCCACTCTTGGCGACGTAGTGAGGCATGTATGTGTTAGCATTATTAAATGATTGGCGGCGGGGGTGTGGGCAGAAAGCAGAAATCGGCTGCGGCTGAGATCATAAGTTCCAAACATATTTAAATATACGTAGAGACACTTCAACATACCCCAACACACTAAAAATACGTAGAAATAATATGTGTAGCGGGGACTTTCCATTCTTTTTTAAGATGTGCTTCTAAAAAGTTTCACCGTTTAATATTGCTAAACACGTATATTATTATTGCCTGATGTTTAAAAAGCTTTAAACACATGCACACAAACACTCACAGACAGGAGGGTGTACCTATACAATGCAAACTACCTCCTTGTATTGTTTTTTTCGTATTTTTTTTCAATTTTTCCAATGAATTGTACGTTTCTTATATGAAGAGCAATGGTGTTAAGACCTTTATTATACAATGTATTCACTATTATTTTACTGGTCGCCATGTTTGGTTACGCGCGCGGGTGAATTTAATTTTTCTTTAATGCGTGCGCACGAAATTTCGTTCTATTTTCACTGTTCGCCACATTTGTGCTCGCATACACGTACATTAACATTTTTCGCGTTTATACATAAGTTCTGTATACCCCCTTGTCATTTTATACATTAACTATGTATACTTACTATTCTATAGCAGGCTATAACATGTACTGACCAAACGGGTCACAGGTAGTCTAGTTTACAGGTACAGGTAGTCTAGTTTACTCCAGTTAAACTTTTATTTTATCTTTTTTGTAATCACGTGACCAAAATATATTGTTTGTGTTGAAATTGTTATCCTTTATGCCAATAAAGCACGCTTCACACAAATTAACATGTAATATAATGTCAGTAGGCAATATTTAAACTTTCACAGCAGGGTAGTACGTTGGAATTTTGTCTGCGCGTTAATTTATTGTTGAAATATGTGTATTGTTTATTATTGAAATATACGTGTAAAAAACCTGAAGTAAATGCTGTGCACTAAATTCCACAACCGCCACACGGACAACATAGCGAGCAATCAATTGCAAAATAATCAATCACTGAGTTATATCAAATGGAAAAATATATGATTGATTCACTCGAAAATTGAATTTGAGTTTTATACAACGATTGGTACTTTTTACATTGCAAGAATTTGAATCTGGTCAAAAGTGATATTAAAATAGATAATATATAGATTTATAGAAAGTTATAAAATGTATAAGGCGATTAAGCTACACTGAATATTCCGCGTTTAATCCACTCTAGGATTCTTAAGGCTTATGGTCGAATTCTGTGGTTGTTTGTCATTTTTATATGCGCATCTTCTATTGAAATTTTAGTTAGCCAATTAGCTTTCTAGTATCCACCGCGCCCTTCCTATCATCCAATTAGAATGCATTTATCGGGCAAAGACCTATTTGGCCTCTGGTTGACCTGTTCCTTTGCATGTGCACTATTTAGCCTGGATATTTAGCTTCTTGATCTGTTTTATATCTAGGTTAGTGTTTTTTTATTGTTAGTTTATACATAAAAATATATATATGTGTGTACATCCATATATGCACATATATATATATATATGTGTGTGTGATCGTTTATGTATATTCAGGTTTATCTAATTTGTTTATTTGTTCATTTTCAGTTGTTTTTGTTAGTTTTAAAACAATTTCGTATCGCTATCCTAGAGTAAATGTTATCTTGTGAACACAGTTGTTTGCTATTTCTCTTCTACATTTTAATAGATTGTGGGGTTCTTTAAAGTACACGATAGCAAATTTTTCATGAAGGCATAATCTACATGGGCCGTCTAGGTCCCTACACGTTGTAGCTTTTCTTATTATTTTCCATTCGATCACCTGCTAACGTCTGCTTTCTCTGAGTTCATTAGTGTTGTTTATTCGCAAGTGTTGTTTTCATACGGTGTTTTTTTATTGTTGAATGTATTTTTTGGGTCATAGTATCAAGTTTTGAGATCTTAGGAAGTCATACCTACGTAATATTTCTTGTTATTCGTGTTTTCTTTCGCAAATATTGTGGCCTGGTAAACTACGCTTTTGGTTAGGCATTTATTTTGAAGTGAGCAAAGTGTGCGGTGTCTACAGTTGCATTTATCTTGCTCGCTATTAGTATTTTTATTTATAGTATGGTTGTACGTGTCCGGGGTTGGTCTTTTATTATTCATATTATTATTATTATTCTTATTATTATTATTATTATTATTATTATTATTATTATTATTATTATCATTATTATTATTATCATTATTATTATTATTATTATTATTATTATTTCTGCTAGTGTTAATTTTATTTTTGTCATGTGGTCTACTTTTGTATTGTTTATTTTGTTGTTGTTTACATTGTTTTTATGTAATATTTTGTTATAATATGCTATAATTATCATCTCTAAATTTCCGCAACAACTGTAGGCAAACTTTAAGGTATTTTTATTGAAAATATTGTGTAAGGGGTGGGTTGCGGGAAAGTGTTTTTCAATAAGATCTGGAAATTGCTTGCCAAGTGTTGTTTTTAACATTTGATTGTATGGGGCCGTATACCAAATTATAGTTCTTTTTCATCTATTTTTAATTTTACTATAGTTATTGGTGCTTTGTTGCTATATTTTTGATATCGATATTTTTGTATACACTATTTTCCAGGGCTGTTTCATAGATATTGGTTGACCTGCTTAATGCATTTTCATCGCTTGAGTTATTACTGAGCCTACTTACGATCGAGTTAGGAATCTGTTTTATAATTGATGGTGGGTGATTGGACTTAGACTTTACGTATATTGGAGTAGCGTTATCTTTTAAGTAGGGTGTATATCTGTTTTTATCTAAATTTAAAAAGAAGAATCCTTGAGTGGATGAAACGCGGAATATTCAGTGTAGCTTAATCGCCATATACATTTTATAACTTATTAAATAGCTCTATCTACGTATTGAGCAGTTTTTAACTAAATACTTAGTTTACGCATAAATCTATACTTTCGTATATTAATTTCATGTGAGTAAATTAAGTAGTTACATATGTATATATACATATATATATATATATATATATATAAGTTATACATCCAATAACACTTGAGGCGTTACAAAATAGTGCTCACTTGCTGCGTGAATTCCTTACTTTATAAAAAAAAACTGTTAGTAACAGATGCGTACGTGTTTCTGTTAAGATCTGGTTCTAAATCGAACATCTGCTGCGCTTCATATCAACCAGAACAAGGGTTAATTTAAAGTAATATGGATGTAGGAAAAATAGATGTCAGATTCGTCGCAGCTGAAACTTGTATGTCCTTATTAAGCCACTAGCCACTTTATATATATATATATATATATATATATATATATATATATATATATATATATATATATATATATATATATATATGTTGTGGGACTAATCGGTGTCGGTGTTCATTCCAGCAAATACAAAAAAAATAAATGATGATAAATATCAAATGTAAAAACGGAGTTGAACAATCAAGCAAAGATGACTGAGATGAATGGACAAGTTAAATACAAATTATCTTTTTTAATTGTAAATGAATAAAAAGAGAAGACAAGAAAGTTTTTTTTCTTAATTTAAAGTCTCTACGTGCGTCTGAGGTAATTACATATTTTTCTTATGTAATGAACACAGTGTTTTAAGGAAAAATTAAACAATATAAAAGTTCATCGCTTACTGAGCGGAGAGATAGAAAAGCGTAAAAATAAAAAGTCAATCAGGGTAACAAGTCCATCTCCATGTTGACGAATTAATTATCGAGCGTGCCGTGTTCAACGTCCACGCGGTCGGTGTGGATGATGATGATGATGATGACGACGACGACGACGGCGACGATGATGAAGATGATGATGAAGATGATGATGATCATGATGCAGCATGCCACCTTGTGGTCGACTGATTCGTTTGGACGCAAAAATTCCCTTTTTATACATTTCGAACCGGTCCAGGAAACCTTCAGAAAAAAATAAAATGTGTTTTCCTTGTAATCCGATTGGATAAAAGGAATAACATTCTGATGGGGCCTTCTTAGGACATCCGCGTTAACGAGCGAAGTTTCGCTTATAAATCCACCGAATTTACGTGGGTGGAGAAAGGGAAATGCTTTCGCAGCTGAAACGTTGTTTATACATCCGCGCGTGCGCGACTGGGTTTTAAAGTTGCGGCGTAACGTCATTATTCTCTTTTGAGTAGATTCGACGCGGCGGCGGCGGAGTCGAGGCTACATTACGTGTATGTTTGTGCTTATTTATATGCACAGTTCTGGGAGCATTCCACCGGTCAAAGTACGTGACCAGAAGCCTGGTGTCCATCAGATTTGTCGAACAACAAACAAGGTCAGAAACAGATACGTTTCTTCTCTTCAGATCAGAATTAATGGATCTGATGTAATTTCGTCAGAATCTGGAACAAAACATTTTGCCAAGAACGTTGCAGCAAATTCTACACCTTGCGATTAGGGTCGCCTTCCCGACGTATTTTCTCCTGTGATTATACAAATATATGTACGTGATATTGCCAAGCTAATCAAAAACCTTCATTTAAGTAAAGGAACTTCATCCAACAGCATTTAAGTAAAAGTGATCAAAAAGCTTGAACCGGATTGAGCTCCCATATTTACTTGTATAAAAGTTGTCTTAATGTGAAATGATCTGCAACATCATCGGAAACTTTATCAGTCTGCCCCGTATTACAGTATTCCGGAGGTCGGGCATCATCCCCTCAGTACAGACCAACTACTCTCCTGTGCATCAAAAATAAGTTGCCGGAATCTGTGATAAACAGATTAGGTGCCAACTACCCTAGAAAAATAACTTGCCCAATGACATGCAATAGGTGTTTAATTCTGTGAGATCCAGCGATAGTGTTCCAGCTGTTATATAACACGGGCTTTATGAATATCTCGAGACCAGCTTAGTTATTAGAGTCATAGCTCTTGATATATTCGGTTTCTGATAGAGTATAGCATAAACACCTACTTCACAAGATCGGCAGCTATAGAAAAACTGCCAATTTTTAAATTCTTCCTCTCTGATAGGCTTAAAGGAATGGCCGTGGAAGAGCAGAAAGCAGAAACTCACAGAAGCTGGCGTCTCCCAAGTTCTATGTTAGGTGCAACTCTTTCCTGATCTTAATCAATGATCTATTAAAATACATTATAAGATCATTTGTAGATGTTCTGCAGACGACACCACAATCTGTTACAAATCTGTTGTTATTTTAAAGACAATTAATAACGAAAATCTTTCTGTTTCTCTTTTTTTCTGATTTTTAGCACATGGTGCAATGGGGACACTGGTTGCTTGTTTTTTTTATGCATCAAAAACCAAGCTTCTCTCGTTCATCATAATCGTTCTGACTACCTTCACGCTCCAATTGAAATGATTGACTCTCATTTGGTGAGAGGTCCATAAGCAAGCGTCTGTGACTGGCCTGCGTTCTAGATCTTAAATTGAAGATATACATAAAATCTTTTGTTAAGAGCCTTAAAAATTATTGGATCATTCTAGCGCTCGAGTATCTCATTGCCGATACAGTCTTCTATCTGTATAAGATCCATCCATGCCCTAAAATTGTATACTGTTGCCACAGCTTGAAAAGAGGTGCTCCGCATCTCCTATCCAACATAAATAGCGTTCAAAACAGGCTTCGAAACTAAGTAGTTGATACCCTCCTCTTTTTCCTACAACCATTTACCACACACGAAATAATTCGAGCCTTATCTGTTCTGCTGTTATGCATAGAAAGGGTTCAACCATGTGTAGGAACCATCTATTGCCAAATTTCACAAAATCCACTCGACAAGCTACACCCACTATATATGTTTTCCCCCACTTTCTATTTACCATACATCTAAACAGATTCCACGAAGAAAGAATTGTTTCTTGGAAAACTGTCTCGCCACCATGATTTCCGGTAGAATATAACAGTGTACCATTCAACTTCATTAAATCTTATCATAAAGGTCCGTCTGCGCGTTGATTAGTTAGTGACTCCCAAGTTAAAAAGGAAAGAAAAAGCAGTTCTCGTGTGTTTAATAATCACACATCATGTCATCTCGCCTGTTTTTTAGGGTTTCTACTTGTATGTAAGCAGTTAAAAAATAAATCATTTTATATGTATTAGTTTGCAATTTTCTGTATAAATATTCCATCTCTTTAAAAAATGTTGTTGTCAGTCTCACATTTGGTTTTCATCACAGCAGTTATTCGATGCAACATGCGTACTCTATATTCCATTTCTCAATGTTTACTATGAATTGGGAATGAAATACTTAAACGATTTTAATTGTTTAATATAAACGAAAAATGGGAGCCTGCATGTAGAAATCTATCAAACTATTAATGAAACAATAGAAAAATAAAGAGTTAGAAGCGAGTTATTAAGCACTTTGATCATATTTATCTGTAGTGAGCTTTACAAACTAACTTTTGATTTAGCTATCACACAAAAGGTGGATTGCTTACCGACATTGTAGCAATTTACACAATTCTGTTTGATGTGTTTATTCGTAATGCTAAACTTGCTAAGCTATAAAACGTTATACAATGTAATCAAGTGATAGAGCAATGTTAAGTTTATATCATAATAGCGGATCTCAATTTTATGTCCAATGATATAACAGCGTAAGCACACAGTTACATAATAGGTTACAGGGAAGCATAAATCATTAATAAATTCGATTACTTTGTTAAATGTATGGCCATTCCTTATTTCGTAGAAAAGACGATATCAGATTGACTGCTATTGATCACGCAAATATATTTCAGTGCCACGCACCGAGAAAACAAATAACACACACAAACATACATATATACATATATATATATATATATATAAATATAGATAGATAGATAGAGATAGATAGATAGATAGATATAGGTATATAATAGAGATAGCAATAAATATTCAGATAGAAAACGAATATAATGAACATGTCTCATCGGATTAGTGTATATCAACATTAAAAACTACATCTGAGTAAGTACGGAGGCAACCAGGCGTTACTTGGATTTTGATCGAATGAAGATGAGTAATCTTGCGCTGAAATTCTATTATCTTAAAACCTGAAAAATTATTGACATCAATTATTATTTCTATTGACGCATGAACATTTTTTATCTGTATTTTTAATGTTAATGCTAGTATAAATTCTCGGTGCCCTATCGAGAATATTCTAATAAATTAATGATTTCAGGATCCAAACGTCCAATATTTATTCGTTCACAACTCGATTTAAGTATAATTCATAAGAAAAAACAATGAACGATTCATAAGGAAAGACGTATGTTAATGCAATATATTTGTATAATTATAAAGAGCAATTGCCCATATTCTAACAAATCATCTTCTTTGAATAAGACAACACTCAAGCTGACCTTCAATATTTCGGTAACTCTCTGAAACCGTTTTTTTTATAAACTACTTTGTAAATCTTTGGTTTCCAGATTCTGAAGTTTATATTAAGGAGATGTGAACCGAGGATACAAATTCGATTTCGTCTGTAGGCGGTAGTACTGGTCACAGTTGCAGCGGATTGCAATTGACCGGCGTGTGTCGACTTACTGTTGCTGCTATGCTTGAGCACATATACATTTATACGTGAAATCGATTCAACTCTACCATTCCAATATCAATCTGACCATACGTAAATCATCACATACGAAGATTTGAGTTTTAAATATTTTTGTTATCATTCTTACTGATGGCAGGAAGGCTGTATTTTTAAAACATTTGACAGCATTACTATATGTAAGGTACAATAAAACACTTGCTAGAATCTTTCTTATATGGCACTATGCAATCTTCGAAAATTTAAATTCTATATTCATACGTATTTAATGACCGCGCTACATAGGGTCTATCTATTGGATCCGATAGTCGGCTCTATTATAATGAATTCCAAATCTGCATAAATGTTAATATATTTAAGCCTTATTTACAGGCGGTCTGCTAGTTTTATTAGAGATTCTATATGGATAGTATTTCCACTAGTGGGACTCTGTTTACTACACCAACTAACATTGTCATAATTAGCTGTGTGCACAACTGCAGGTTTGGGTGTTTTGCTATGATCTTCGCAACGTGTCTTAATATTTTTGAACAACATAGGTTCCCTCAGATTCACAGGTGCCCCATGCACCGTTGAACGTAAGTGCATCTCTTTTTGTATTCACTTTTTGGTGCAGTACGACTGCGGTAAATTTAGTGGGAAAAGTGGTTTTTTTTCAGATAATAGTGGAACGTACTGTGATCGTCCAAATGTAGTTCACTTTGCTTAATATATAATAACTCCATGTTTATTTATTTCAAATCTTAGAATGCTTGTTTTATATATGTTTCACTAACTTTGTTAATAAACGATTGACCAAGTTGGTGTTTAGACAGTTCAGTATTTGCTTGACCGATTTTTATACGTAGAATTTTTTTATCGAATCCGTACCCTATGCAATTTATATATTAAAGTAAGGAAAAATGTACATAATTAAATGTGCATTAACTTTGTTATTAATACATCTATAGAATATCGATTACTGCGTTTGATAATATAATTTTTATTCTATTAAATTCGGTATGTTTTTGACTGATAAGTTATGCCGGATATTTCTATAATCTGTTAAAAATAACCGTTGTTTCTTTCTGGCGCCTACGGACGGGTTTCCTTTAGAACAGAAATAGACGTTATTACCGACATCGATGCTATTTTTATTTGTAACGATACATGACAAATCGTCGACCATACGATGTTGAGCACATGTTTGTTACTGTTATCGAACTCTAATTTATTTTGTTATTCTGTGTTGAGATGAGCGATAAGGATATTTACAATCTGGAAACTACTTCAGAAATGAGAAAGGATCTTGGACAGCAATTTTTAGTCATTATGAAACACTGTTTCCCATTTGTGTTGGTATGCATTCATATCAAAGATATCTACATTGGGGTACGCAATTAAAAATACTAAATGTATTACAGCAACGTTATGGTACAGTCATGAGAGATAATTTACTTCCTCAAAAATGCTTATTATACTGCACCCGATTACAATTATGTTACATGAGCGGTAAGAGCGTCGGTAAGAGAATTATTGCAAATTTAAAATAATCTATCTTATTTTCTACTTTATGTAAAGATCTACATACAGTGATAAATATGCTAAATGTAGAGCTTTGTGTAGGAGGGCACTGGCACATAGATAAATGCATAGGGTAGATTCACTGCGTTTACTTGCAATATTTTTTTACATTCTATCCTAGCTCATGATGAAGTAATTAGATCCCAATCTCCCGTGATTAAGTGTGTTTTAACAGCAATATTTTTTAAATGTTTTATAACCAAAACGTTACTAATTAGATTAATATATGAGATAGTCTCGTATTTTTCATTTATCATATTCGTCGTCTTTTTTATTATGTTTTCAAAAATGTTTTTTACACAAGATGACCGTGATCATGCAGTTGTTCACCGGGTTCGTAGATGGTTTGTTAGACTAATTCGACACCTGTAGGGTCATTCTATAGCAGAGATGGTTATTCCCCTGTCTTTTCCCATGTCAGTTTCTCTTTAGTGTTCTTTGTTGTGTGACGATTCTGATTTTGTGAGTTGCGGCAGGTCACACACACCTTTATTGGGGAAGGGGTTCGTAAAGCTAACCTTTTTTACAACTAGTAAACGTCAGCTTAATTATACATTTTTTAGATCGTTTCTGTGTGTGTTAACATCAGAGTTAACTATATAAAATTAAAAAAAGCAACAATTAATAATATTGAATGTGAAAGTAGGACTAATACTTAGAAGGTTTAATGCAATAAACGTTTATCTGGTGACCCTTATTCTATCATTGTTTGGGAGTATCTCTGATTGATGATGTTACACATTCGAATTTTTAATGTGTACGTTTCGAGAAATCTCCCTGGAGCAGGAAGAATAATAACTATAAGAAAATAAACGATTATTAAAAAAAAAACATCCACCATAAAACAAGTACATTGCTTGTTATTTGACCGGGCGATAAAGACCCTTTTAACTTAGTATTGTACGATGCAAATATAAGGTTATAAAATTTCCCAAAAGTAAATTACAACGTCTGGAACTTTTAAGTTTTACTGTTACAATACATTCTTTGTATGAATAAAAGCGGTTATTTTAAGGCTATTTTGTAAACATACTCTTTGTAAGACGCGTGTTTTAGAATACCTCGTATAAATGATGATGCCTTTTGTAATATATGGCGATACGGAGTTATTCCCCCTTCATCAATAACTTTAATCGTGTTGACTTAGCGTGCATTATCTCCCGCTTGTATATACGCTCTTCAGTAGAGAACTATATTCTAAAGAAAACAGTCCTGTATATATTTTATCGTGTATTAAAGCCTTCCGTTTAAGGTTATTTCTGTCTTTTTCTCTAATCACTTCAATTTAATACACGATAAGATATTAAATATGTATATATAACTACGAAAGCACGAAGATGGACAAATTCTTAAAACCTGACAAAAAGGATACACTTCCTAACAGCGCTTCCTCTACGAAAATATTAAACCACTGGTATGGGACTTTTTCGGCTTTGATGAGGAGAACTGAAATACGGGATGATATCGATACACTAGACCTGTTGATTACGTACATTTCCTCGGGTGTCTTTGAATACGTAGCGGAGCAACGAACCTACGAGGCAGCAATCAATCGACTCAGGGAATTATACGTTAAACCCATCAATGAAATTTTCGCCAGACACGTGCTGTCAACTCGCGCACAAAAAGAGGGAGAAACCATTGACGAGTACGTACAATAATTACGACTTCTATATAAAGAATGTAATTTTAAAACAGTTGACGCGGCTCAAAACCGGGATGATAGTGTAAGAGACGCTTTTATTACCGGTCTCCGATCGAACACCATCAGGCAACGGTTATTGGAAAACAGGACTCTCGACCTAGATACCCCCATTGAACAAGCTAGGGCACTCGACACAGCTCAGAAAAGCTGCGTATCTTATTCGCGCTGTTTTCCACCAGTCAGTGCTTTTACAACCGAGAATGGGAACGTTTCAACGATGGAAAATTGTGTCGCGCTCCCCAACACAAAATCCCGGTGTTATTTTTGTAATGGACCACGTCACGATCGCCAATTCTGCCCAGCTAAGGAAAGCACGTGTTGCCGATGTAAAAAAAATCGGCCTTTACGCGAAAGTATGTCGGTCCAGGCCAAATACAACTACTTCAGCTTCAATACATTCGTCAACTGAAACACACAGACTTGCTAATATTACAAACAAAAATAAGTCCGCACCCGTAACAGTAGCTTCAGATTTAACGGCAGCTTTTTCTCTTTGTTCCTCTTCATCGATACTAAGGCAAGCCACTGTATACATAATGATTGGGAAAAATGAAGCTGCGGCATTAATGGACACCGGGAGCTCTGGATCTTTCATTTCGCTCGACTACGCGAAAAGAAATAAATTAAAAATGAAACCCGCTTCAGGATCTGTCTCCATGGCCTCTTCGCCACTGAGCGCTCCTGTAAAAGGACTTTTCTCAATCAACCTAAACTTGCTATGTGAGTCTTACCCAATTACTCCTCTCTCTGTACAACCAAATCTTTGTAGTGATGTCATTCTTGTTCATGATTTCATGAGACAACATTCTGGATTCTTGTTTGCTTTCGGTGGTCCTAGGAAAGATCTTGTCGTGTCTAACCCTACTGCATGCAGCGTACCATCAGCTTCAGTAGACAGTCCCCCACTTTTTTCAAACCGTACACTTAACTGCAAACCCATTGCTACTAGATCTGGGAGATTCGGAGGTAATGAAAGAAACTTTATCGAATCCGAAATAAATACGATGCTTCAGGAGGGAGTAATTGAAGAGGGTACATCTCCGTGGAGAGCTAAAGTTCTTATTGTCTCGAATGAACGACAAAGAAAAAGACTGGTGGTTGAGTACAGCCAAACAATCAATAGATTTACAAAATTAGATGCTTGCCCCTTACCTAGAATGGATGACTTGGCGTGAGAAATCTCCCGATATTAACTATACACATCACTAGACTTAAAAGCGCCTATCACCAGATACCTATTCGGGAGGAAGAAGAACCGTATACGGCTTTTGAAGCTAACGGTAAATTATACCAATTTTGTAGAGTACCATTTGGAGTCACGAATGGAGTAGCCTGCTTCGAAAGAACCATAAATAATCTATTAAAACAAAACGGCCTCCTTGGTACCTATGTGTACGTAGACAACATAGTAGTGGTAGGAATGACCCCCCAAGAACATGATAAGAACCTCAGGAAATTCAGGGAGGTAGCTCGGCTACACAACCTGACCTTCAATGAAAATAAATCTGTTATATCAACAGAATCTATTGATTTTTTTGTTACACTATATCTCAGGGTAAATTATAACCCGACGCAGAAAGACTACGACCACTGAAGTAACTGCCAACCCCAAGAGATAAAGCGGCACTACGGCGAGTTGTCGGGTTGTTTTCATACTACTCTCAGTGGATTCCCAAATTTTTAGACAAGATCAGACCCTTGATTATAGCCGACTCCTTCTCCCCTGAAGCAAAATGCCGTGAAGGCATTCAAGGACCTCAAAGAAGAGATCAAGGGTGGCTTGCTCCACTCCATCGATGAGAATACCCCACTAATAGTGAAAACATACGCTTCTGATAAAGCTGTTGCGGCTACATTGAACCAAGCCGGTCGTCCTGTGGATTTCTTCTCACGTACACTAACACCCACTGAGGGTAAACACGCCTAAGTTGAGAAAGAGGCTTGAACCATAGTCGCAGCTGTCAGAAAATGGTCCCGCTCTTTATCTACTCAACATTTTACAATTGTCACCGACCAACAAGCAGTGCATTACATTTTCCACTCAGAGAGACGAGGTAAAATTAAAAACAATAAGATCCAAATATGGATGATGGGGCGGGGGTGTTATGACTACGACATAATGTACCGCCCAGGCAAGAATAACATCGCTGCTTGCACACTATCAAGAGCACATTGTGGAGCTGTCGTAAGCAGAGAAAAAATATTCGACCTCCATACGCGACTCTGTCATCCAGGCATAACCAGACTAACTCACTTCATAAAAATTAGAAACCTGCAATACTCGATAGAAGAGGTTAAAAAGGTATGTGCTGAGTGTCCTGTATGTGCCCGTTGTAAACCTCGTTTCCACACACCAGACGCAGCAAAATTAATTTAGGCCACACAACCAATGGAACGACTCAGCATAGACTTCAAAGGACTCTTATCTTCCAACTCCAAAAATTGATATATATATATATATATATATATATATATATATATATATATATATATATATACATATATAAATATATCGACGAATATTCGCGCTTCTCATTCGCCTTCGCTTGTCCAAATATGACAACAGATGTGGTGATTAAGTGTGTAAACCAGTTATTCGCCATTTTTGGAATGACCTCATATATCCACACCGATCACGGGTCTTTATCTGCGTCAAAGGAACTCCGGGAATACCTTACCGGTTTAGGCATAGCAACCAGTTGAACGACTCCATATAACCCTCAAGGGAATGGACAGTGGGAACGCTATAACGGCATTGTCTGGAAACACGTACAACTGGCGCTAGCCTCTAGAAACCTTCCAGAAGCCCAATGGGAAATTGTACTCCCAAAAGTACTACACGCAATCATATATTTGCTCTGCACTGCAACTAACGCAACCCCTCATGAGAGACTATTTTCTTATCAACGACGCTCACCAAGTGGGCACTTCCTACCTTCCTGGCTCGCTACACCGGGCCCGGTACTTTTACGTCGTCATGTTCGTACCAGTAAGTATGAACCCCTTATAGAAGAGGTGAATTTAGTCGAAGCGAACCCACAATATGCACTTGTGCGTTTTCCTGACGGAAGGGAATCGACAGTTTCCATGAGTGACTTGGCTTCAATTGGTGACTTATCCTTAAGAAAAGACACAACCACCACCAGAAATGAGGAAATCACACCTACACCGACACCAACTGAAGGACCAAACATGGAAGATGACCTGGCAGAGACGAGCATGACGAATGGTGACAGCATCCAACCGTCAGCAGAGGATGAGGATCCTGCAGTAACCCAGGAACCTGAAAAGTTGAGACGGTCTACACGAGAGCGTCGCAAACCAATACGATACGACGAACTCTAAATCTTTTAAGGATGGGAGAATGTAATATATGGCGATACGGAGTTATTCCCCCTTCACCAATAACTTTAATCGTGTTGACTTTGCGTGTATTATCTCCCCCTTGTCTATATGCTCTTTAGTAGAGAACTATATTCTGAAGAAAGCAGCCTGTATATATTTTATCGTGTATTAAAGCCTTCAGTTTAAGGTTATTTCTTTCTTTTTCTCTACTCACTTCACCTTTCACTAATACTGTTACATGATAAGGGCTGTCTCCATTTCATGTAAGTATAAAAATAGAGAATTTAGTTAAAATGAAAATGAAATAGCAACTGACGAAATTCGAACCTCGTAATTTAGGTTTAGAAAGAGATTACGTGTGAGAAGTTAAAAATGTAAAACAAACGATTGTTTAGAATATAGATAAAATATTTCAAGGAAAGAATGTGAACTATCAAGTTTGTTATGAAATTTTAAATTGAAAGAATACAGCTTATAAGATAATGTTTTTAACATATTGGAAAATAGGTTACTGAGTAAAGGAAAAGTTTTGGACACGCAGGTCCAGAACACGTGAAAGAAGGCACATGTTTTAATATGTGTATGACGTCACGGAAAATAGAAAGTTCTAGGAATAGAGAAAAAACTTTAGAGTTAGTCAGTCAGTGAGAAAACTCAGAGGGAGTCAGTCGTCTAGGAAGCGAGACGTCACTTCAAGAAAAAATGTGAAGCCTTGGATTCTTGGTGATGGAAACACGGCCGGTCGTGACGAAATAAACCATCAAGTGTTTTTTGTAAGACGTCGTCTTGTCTTATGATTCTTACAAAAAGGTAAAGTGAAATTGTATTATATATTTGTGTTATAAAATGTCTTTTCATACACATCAATATCCACAATGAGAATCTACATCATGTCTACACATGTCTGAACACTATGTCCTCACTCAAAGGGCTTTCTTCTTCTTCCATTCAACATAATTAAGGAATGAACATTTAATATATAGGAATCGTTATAAACGAACAATCTCTCTAGAAGTCTCTTACAACAAAAGATCTCTCTCTCTTTGAGTCCTTCACATCCCTCTCTGTAATAAGACAAACTCTCACTAAGACTCGTATCTTTACTAATAAGAACTCACGTACCATACGCACAAGTGGTAAATTCGTCTAATAATAATAATAACTATATAACAATACATGTGTTTGTTATTATCACTGAAATAATAGAAAATCAATTAATATTTACCCCCACTCCTTAAAGCAACACAACTTTACTCCATAATTGCTAGAATATTAGATTAGTAGATCGGCATAGACGGAAAAGTGTTATTCCTATCTGAACTGCGCAATTCGGAAAAATGCTAAACTATTATTTATATTACCAGTGCATTTCCTTGTTATTTTACAGTGTCAGAATAAACGAAGCAAGCGTGTGCATTCCCATGATTCCAGAAGTCGTATTGGATCAACTTATATTTATTTTTTTGTGAAATATACAACCTACGACACATAAATTATTTACTCGCATGCACCCAACTTTAAAACTGTGATTTATGTACAAACAATGAACCAATACATTTATTTTACAAAGATGTATTTTGATTTTTTTTACTAAGAATATTTAGCGATTTTACGTAATTACTTCGTAGAATACTGTTATTTTCAAATTGTTTGATCGTGAAAATAGATTATTTCTTAAATATTATTTACTATACTGGTTCAATGAATCGATCTGGAAATTTTAATCACGTCGATTTAAACAGCTTTATTTATATTCATATATTAAGATAATAAAATGGTGTACAATAGTCAAGTAAAATTCTATTTGAAATAAATATTAAAAAAACAAAGTTTAATTCAAATGGCTGTCCAAGTAGAGTGGGAAAAGCTAGTATCAATATGAAGAAACATTTTCTCCAAATCGATACACCAATGCGTGCATTACCGATTAAGCCAGGGCCAATATCAAACGGTCAATTCGTAAAATTTATAGTTTTCGGAAAGCTGATTCTAGAAAATTCGATAATCGAAATAAAACAATAAAACGTGTGTTCACTAAATTATTGAAAAACAAGTAAAACGAACTATTAGAATTTATTAATTAATGCGATGGCGTTTGCTTCAGTTCAATAAGACTTAAACGATCCATTAACAGCAAGATCGATATCGATGTTCGATTCAGTTTATAGAGACTCAGCTTTGCGGTTTGTCTGTATTTATTTGCGGTAAACTTTACCAATATGAATTATTCTCTTTCCGATTTCAAAGAGATTTGTTTTCAATGTATAGCGATCTTTTCATGCTTTTGATACAGAAAAAATTCTGCATCGCTCAGAAACAATAACTGAAAAATGACAAATATAGAGAATCTCTTATTTTTTTCTTATCAAATATTGTTTTATTATTTGGAATTCTCGCGGGGGGTAATATCATTGATCGTTCATTTTTCTTTTCTTGCTGATACAGTTTACCACTAGATTCCAAATTTTTCTCACCTGTTTTATGTATGTTTTAATATATATTTACTTTCAAATGCCCATTTGAATTGCGCCCTGCTATTACAATACTCACCATTATAAAACCACCAGAAACATTCAAGCATATTACTAATAATGACAGCTTATAATTAAAATTAGATAGCTGTGACGTGATTTCGATTGCAAGAAAATATTTCCTGTTTTCCAGAATATCTGCTTGTTCTGAATAAAAATATGAACTCAGACATTATATATTTTGATAAAATCAACGCATATCCATTTAAATCGAGTCACCTCACTATTGCAATTTTTGTTGCTATCTCGGTCGAGATCTGTTTGTTTGTTGAAATCGCTACAAAGTAAAAACTGAAAAACATCATGTAATAAGCCAAACAAAAATATACAACTTCAATATCAAAAATTAGCAAGAAACACGTTTTAAGTAGATATATTCTGAGTAAATATATTCTGAGAATATTTTGTAATGTTCTGAGTATATTCTGCAAAAAAAAATCGCCAATAGAATATAGAGATTAAAGGACAAAATAATGGAAACGAAAGTTACACAACTGGAAAAATATAAACTATAGATCAACTTTCTAGTTTGCTTGTTGTAATACGGCATAAAAACCTCAATAATCTGCTCACGTTGACTGTCTTTATATGGGGAATGACATCTTAGCGATTGCTACTTATACAAGTATTTCAATGAAACAGTCTTAATACACATCTTCTAAATATCTTCCATCAATGCATTGAACTGTGCTTTAGACATATATTATTTTAGTTTACTTGTGCATGATCAGAACAATTTCAACTGCTGGCAATAATCTATATTGTTTCCTTGCATCGCAATCACAATATTTTATGTTTTCAATGCGCTTCAACTTTCTTATTAATAATCATAGGCGTCCCCATGTTGTTACAACAAGGATTTTCCATTGATTTATCGCTGACCATTTGAATTCCCTGGCGTTTGCTTAGCAAGCAGCCTCTCTATTTCCATCTATAAGTTTCTGGTATATGGCTATTGCTATCAATCTTCAATTCGCATAGACCTTCGACAAATCCCCTTTTCTCCCCTTGGTTTAGTAGGGCGTACCCACAGCTGTTTCAAGTTTTTCACAAACCACAAATAGTCCAGATTGCCAATTTTAGACACTATCCGAATATCTTGACTAAGAATATTGTTGAATTCATTAATCTTTTGATTTCCTTTTAGTTTCCTGAAAACTTCTCATGTCCATATAAATTAAATGGTTTTGAGCTTCGTCTCTATAAATACAGGGTGTCACCCCCCAAAAAAGGGTCCCCAACTCTAATTAGGCCCCGTTTTTGTCCACATGAAATGAAACTTTTGTCATAACTAGTTTATTATATTCAAAACCTCACCTCAAAACACTAGGGTATTTGGCCTTTTTCACCCGTTGACTTTAAAATGCTCTGAAAAACAATTGAATCTCCTCTGTTTTTTGGATCACCCTGTAGTACGGCATAATCATGTTGACACGCTGGTTCTAAGATCAAATGAGTTCAGCAACGTAAAAACTGGCTTCTACCAGAAGGGTTACCATTTTAGAATTCCATGCGGATAAATGCTCTCCGCTTATCTCTGAAGAAAGTTTAATGTAGTTTATCCTTGCCATCGCTACGTAATCATTAACTCCAGTTTTCCTCTTTTAGGATAGTTCTGCGTATGTTACGTAGATTGTACGTCTTTCTTCATATTTCAAATCAATCATTTCTGCCCCTCGGACAGTACGTTAATCAATCAATCAATCAATCAATCAATCAATAAGGGGTTTCTCACTCAATGAGGAACCCCTTCATCGAATTCCGTCATTTTCTCTCACAAGTAGATGTAGCTTTCAACTTCCGCCTTACAGACAATATTGCACGAAGGCTATGAGAGTGGTAAATTCGTTCACGCAAGTGTGCTAATTATTATTGGCTCTTAAAGAGGTTTCACGCAGATCATCAAAGATCTTATTGAATACAACTGTAGTGTTCCCTGGAAGTTGAGTGACACCAAGTCTTCCCGGTTTTCCAGTACTCTCCACCTCTTTCGATAACATTTGAAAAGCAGCTGCTTTCAATTGATTTCTCGTTGGCAGTGGCTTCTACGGGAATTTGAGTGAGAATAAGCTTCCCCCCACCCGACAATGCCCCAGTTCTCTTCACACTTATACATTGGAAGTCTGGTCAGTTCTCAGTCCTTCGTCTTGCTTTGATCCTTGACTCTACTTGACTATTGGTTTTCACTCTTTTTTTGGGGGTGGAGGGCAGTGATGTGGTAATAGGGGTATAGGGTGGTGTTAGATAACTTATAGGCATGCAGCTTCAATATTCTTGGTGCCATGTAGCGCTCCATGCTTTTTTCTGCAGCAGTTTGTCTGGCCTGCGCTTATGGTTCATGTATGTTGGCTTCCACATTCATTATTATTAATTCACATTTCTCATTAGTCGTTGTCATTGTTTCTTTAATAGAAATACGTTTTAGTTGACGCTAAACAGTTATGTTAATTTTCCAAACTAGTGTAGTTTACTTTTAAATGGACAATTGTAGAGTCTATACTATTTCATAAATATGGTTACTTACTTAGGATTCACGAAATAACATTCATCAAATATTTATAGTAAATAACGTGAAGTCATTTATTCAGAATAGATGTTCTTGAAGCCGCCTCTACATGTCGACATTCGATAATTTATTGCTCCACATGTAGATCATTGAACACGTAAGGACAGTGATCTACTTTTCTCTCAGTTTACCAATGTTTCTATATGTTTCCTCTTTCTCGTAATACATAAGTAATACTTTTATGATACTCTAGTTTCGTTCGTGTTCTTTAACTTTACAGCTAAATCCTATCCGCAATATGCGTTTATCTCGAAGGCGCTTTTAAACGTAAGTGTCGATCGTTTGGGAAAGCCCATTATATAGTTAGATGCTTCGAAATATATAAACTTTTTGCGATATTGTGTATCAAGCCTCATTTAAAAATGTGTCTTCTAGATTTATAATGACTTGAAATTTCGTAGTGTCAAATTGCATTTTCTTCATTTTACTCCTAAAACCTGACCGTATAATCAACGGAAACGCCCAACTTAGAAAATTAGAATATGTTTGTAATGAAATTAGTGTAAGTCTAAGGTGCTAGGTGGTTTAACATCTGCTATATAACAAAATGTGTCCCATTCGCTTATTATTATTATTATTATTATTATTATTATTATTATTATTATTATTATTATCATTATTATTATTATCATTATTATTATTAATAATAATAATAATAATAATAATAATAATAATAATAATAATAATAATAATAATTTACAAACGGCTTTCCCACAGGTCTTCAGTGATCTTGCCCTGAAAACCGCGTGTGATGTTCATTGGAAGCTGAGTGACAACAAGTCTCCCCACGTTTACAGTACTCTCCACCTTTTTCGATAACATTTGCAAATAGATTTGCATTATCGCAACAGCTGCTTGCCATTGATTTCTTATTGGCAGCAGCAATAGGTCTTTGCTGGGATTTAAGTGGCAATAACCGCCCCAAGGTCCCAGTTCTTTTCGCACTTATTCGGTTGAGGTCTGGTCAGTTTATCGGTCGTTCCTTCCTTCTCCCCTTCCTCAACATTATTATTATTATTAGTAGTAGTAGTAGTAGTAGTAGTGCTAGTATTAGTAGTAGTAGTAGTAGTAGTAGTAGTAGTAGTAGTAGTAGTAGTAGTAGTAGAGATAGCAGTACTATTGTTCTTTTGTTTAATCTGAAAAATAAAATCTGAAACAATTAAATGCAGGGAATATGCTTACTAACATGCAGATAGACGTCTACATAAATTCAAATAAACGGTATCAGCACGTAATCGTAATGTAGCGGCCTAGATAGTTGTATCTCCGTTTCTTGATTTGATACAATAGACGATCTCATTGCACACAAGGATGAACACCCAAAACGTTTTTACAAATTTCTAAAATCTCAGAAATTAATGGTTGTTAATGTTAATGGCTTTTCTCAAATAATTATTGTAAGAAAACGTTCCGATTAGGGTACACTGCATATAATGATTTCAAAAGATTCTTTTGTTGCTTAGAATTCTAAACTTTCAGTAAAATGCGCATGTAATGGACAAATAGTGTTCGTCACTTAACTACAGCCACTTAGAGGTTAGTAACAGTATGCATGGAACATAAAATTAATGGATTTAAAATCGCGATTCACGCTTCTATTCGCTATGAGAAATGCAGCAAGATATCAATACTACTGCTCAAGTTAATCGGCTACAAATCTGTTACGTATATAAGCAGTCATATCACTTTAATATCATGGAAGAAGCAAAAGTATATTATGACACTATCATTAAAACGAAATATTGACTGGCGGAGTTAATGAAATGATAACAAATTAAATGATAATTAATTAAATTATGATATATATTATTTCATCAAATTTACAATAATAAATTCGTTTTTAAGAAGCAAGTGTAATACACACCGGTAAAGAACAGGATTTACCTATAAAACTATCATTTTAAAAGAACGATCCGCAGATGTGTGGATCTGCCAAAAATCATGGCATTTTAAAATTAAAAACAATAAACCATATTTTAATGTCGGCACACATTTCGTTTCGGCGTAACTTGGAATTGAGTACAAGTTTTTTCACAAGGACTTGACGTTTATAAATCATTCGTTAACCAGACATAAGCCCATTCTGTGTAACCCCTCAAAACGACTGTGATTATATAACACACAGAAGCAAACCAGGGTGATTGTTACGATACTAATTGGTCGGCATTCTGCATTCGCTGACAAGCTAGAAACTGAATATTCTTAATTCATTATAATATATAAAGGCTAGCCAAATTGAACAATTTTGTTGGTTCATTTTTTCGGCAGTTAAAACACCTAAACATTTGCCACTACATTTTCCATCATTGACGCTGTCTAATTGTTGTTAATATATCATAAGAAGACTTTGTTCCTCCTGCCAATCAGATTCACACCCATTCTGCATACTTTGTTTTAAACTATCAATAGAAATTGTAAACAAAGGCCACCCCTCACGTGTTATAAACGCCTGCTACTGCATATAACAAGCGATCTTCGTCAGTTTTTGGTTGCTTGTCAACTCCTCTTCTTTCGAACACCGAAGTAAACCTTCGTCGACTGGACTGAACCCATCCCCTCTTTCAATCTATATTAAAGCAATATGAGAGTAGAAGAAAACAGAGCACTCCCAGTCGAAACAGAATTATCAGATAATGGCTTTCAGGAGTCATTGATGAGCGGCAGAAAGCCAGAGATACCTGATTTGCCTGCACATTCAGAAAGTGTGAAAAGGGCTGTAAAATTGACATCAGAAGCCTGCCAATCAGTATATGAACTTGAAACAATACATAGACATATCATTGCTAAGATTTAATGCCATGAAATGAGGCCATTTTCTACTTCAAAAGTATCCTATAGGGATAATTTTTATATTATGGTAAAAAATAGCTTTTTACTTGTCAATTGTTTTGTGTTTTTATACAAGCATAGATAACTGCCTAGAGATAGGTAAATAATTTCTTTTAGGTTTTATTAAGACTTTTTTCAGACAGAATAAAAACTTCTTTATTTAATTGATAGTAAAAAGAATTGAATTTAGCAGTTAAAAAACAAAGTCAAATGCAGCATTTATAGAATTTTGTAATTGCCGCAACCTCAATGGGGGGGGCAATTAAAATTTTGTTTAATATTTAGCACATCAGTCATTATATAGTTTATTTAAACATATAAAACTTGTTATGATTGAAACTGCAAAATACTAAATAATTTCATACAAATCTTTCACAGATAAGGATTTTTCCGTGTCTCAAAATAGACGATTATTAAAATCAAATTATCATCCGATGCCTGATGTTAGCAACCTAGTTTTTTTTAATATTTGTGCTCCCCATATGTTTGTGCAACTTTCTCTGCTTCAACCTGTTACATTTTCCAAAAAAGTTGAAAAAAATCCTACCCTAGTATATATATATATATATATATATATATATATATATATATATATATATATATATATATATATATATATATATATATATATATTAAAGCACGTCTGACTGAATACGGCAGAGTAATTCTTTTTTAATTTTTTTTTTTTATATCTTTTCAATTTTTTTAAAGCCAGTTTACGACTTCCGGTTGCGCATGCGTACAAAAACAAATAATCACCGCGACAATGAAACGTTTTGTTTTACTGTGTACGTTTTCAGCGCCCCGATTGTTTTCTTTTCGCCTTTAAATTATCCACATAAAAATTGTTAAAACTTTCTGCATTTTTTACATAGTTCATTTCCGTATAATATTTAAGTTATTTCAATGCAATTTTCTTACAAATAAATCTACTTTTACTCCTTTTTCAAAAATAAACAATTATAAACAGAACGACTCATATAAATTTATCTATATTCTTTTTTTTTAATTTTAATATACCTTCATAGAAATGCTTCTGTTATGTCACAAAAACTATTTTCTTAACGGCACAAGTGTCACCCTCATACATTAATTCCATAGCTAATATAACATACGGACCCAACCGGTCACGGGTGGTATATATATATATATATATATATATATATATATATATATATATATATATATATATATATATATATACGTTTTATTTTTTATTACCGTAACTTTCTGTTAAGTTACATTATAGTTTCAGCTACTCGGCCATTTTTGGCCGTCTGTAGCTTCCTCAGACTTTTAAAGAAATGTTCGCTATTTTGGTATGAAAGACTGAAAGAGTGAATGAGGTCAGGGGAGGGCGGAAGAAAGAGAGGAAGGTAACGAGGGGGAGGATGGGAGGCGGCGTTTTGTATGTCAGTAATGTTTTAGTTTGGGGGTTTAAGGAACTTGTGGGTGTGGAGAAAGTTCATTTCTGGTGTGGATGAGGGCATAAGGATACATGGAGGGCAAGGGGAATATGAGGGGGTGAGAGGAGGGGGTTACTTTAAAATTGGAGTCCTAATGTTAAAGTTTTTATGCGTCTCGTTGATGAGTTGATTTCTTGGTAAGTATATCTCGACCTGCTGGTTGTTCTGTTATGTTTGGAGGCGGGGGAGGGGCTATGATTCGGTTTATTTATTTTTAGTTTTTATTGTTAATTGTTTGGAGAGGGTTAGCTAGCGGCCACGGAGACGGGTACACATCTGCGCACATACACACATATATACTTAAAAGAAACGGTCACATATACACATACATGCCCGCCTTGACGTGCAAATATATGCACATATGTGGACCTGCATGCATAGACACCCGCGTTGCTCTCGCCTACGTCAATTTTTTTAATGTGCTAAAATTTGGGTACACGTGCGTAGGCATGGATGCGCTCATACACAGACACATACAGATATCGACACCCTGCCCCCAAGGAAGCGATTATACAGGCTCATATGCATATTTGGCATACTTGCACCCCACACATACATGCAGGCGCATGCGCACATACAGATACCAATACTCGTGAACACATACATCGATATATATAAATAGCTGCACGCTCTCACACACTATGTGGACAGCAGGCAGCGGGAACATATACTTTCATATCCACACACGTATACACAGGTGCGTGCACATATACATCGGTACCCAATTTACATACGGACGGCCACGATGATGTACACATGCGTGCATACACACACATACCCACCCAGTTATACAGACAGTTATTGGTAGAAACATATTTGTCTGGATAGATTTAAATCTAAGTTCATTTGTGGGTACATAGGTGCAATACTTTCGTTCGATGTAGACATGGTTATACATAGATATGAGCATAAACTCATTCTCAGGGTTCAATACATAATGTTTGATTTTCATTAGTGGGGGTTGCTCCTACCCAGTTGAGCACTATACCATAAAAACGTGCACTATTACACTATGCTATGGAAAAGGTTAACTTCAACTTGTCTCTCAAGAACATACCAACGACAAGCAAAACAAACTACCTGTTAAACCTCACCCTAAGAATGGATGAACTAATCAGAAGGATGCGATGGAAAGCATATTTCTATCTAAAGGGAAAAGACGAAGGGAACAACCACAAGGGCTACCAGGGATTCGCCAATAAAGATACAACCCCAATCATAGACCTACTCCACAACTTTGAAACAGATCTCACGGAATTCACCAACAAAGTATCCTTTCACCAGAGAAAAAAAAACATTCCAACACAACCTAGACAACTAGTCAAAAACATTAACTCCTCCAAATTAATGTATGTTAAAGCTGACAGGACATATAACTTCTACAAACTCCAAAAAAAAATATATATAAAACTGCTTAAAGAAAACATCATCACCAACTATAAAATTCGGATATAGATCCAATCAAAGACGTCAATTTAGATAGCAAAAACATGACTGGCATCAGCAACAGAGTCGGAAAACTAGCGAACAAAGAATCTACATAATGCTTAGGACCATGAACCAAACTTCGAGGGAAAACCTCAAACGAGGCCCATAAACCCCACCAAGCCCGAAATAGGAAAAATTAGCCAAAGAATGCTAGAAAGAATTAACTTACAAATTAAAACCAAATACGAACTAAACCAGTGGATTAATACTAAGGGCACCATAAAATGGTTCACCAACATCCAAAATAAAAAGAAGGCCACTTTCATCCAGTTCGATATTGAAAGCTACTATCCTTCCATATTAAAGGAACTGTTTGACAAAGCCTAAGAGCTTGCCTCTCTACTCTCCGACCTACTACTATCCGAAATTGACATTATAAAAAGTCCAGAAAACAAGTCCTAATTAGCTAAGGCACCCAATGGACTAAGAAGAACCAATCCGGATCATTCGACCTCTCAATGGGTTCGGCAAACGCAGCAGAAACAACTGATTTTTCGGCTTTTCATTCTATACAACCTAACGAACACTATAAATAACAAAACATAGGACTATATAGAGACGATGGCATCAAAATAGTTGAAAACTCAAATGACCCCAAATGCGAAAAATGAAGAAAAGCTTAACTAAAGAAATGACCAGAATAGGCCTAAAACTAGACATCAAGTCCAACATAAAAACCGTCAACTTCCTCGATGTAACTCTCAACCTCTCAAGCAACACATATAAACCCTACACCCAAAACAACACCTACCCACTCTATATATACCTACTATCAAACGACCCAAAACATATAATCAAACACATCCCCACATCTATCCAAAAAAGAATTAGTAATAACCCCTCCAAACTCGAATTTTTTAACAAACATAAACTCTTCTACGAAAATGCACTTAAGGAAAGTGGTCACACAAACACTACCTTCAATTACATTAAACAACTCCACCCAATACCGCAGAGAAATAGAAGGAGGAAAATGATTTGGTTTACCCCCTTCAATACAATTGTCAACACAAACTTGGCACTAAGTTCTTCGAACTAATAAACAACCACTTCCCACCCAACCGCGTACTACACAAAATCTTCAAGAAAACACAGTTAAACTCAGTACAGACAACCTAGAACAAATAGTCAAAAATATGAAAGAAAAATATTTAACAAAGATCAATATACAAAAAACACAAACAAGAACAAGTGCAACTGCAACAACAAGTCGGAATGATCACGTAATCAAGAATGCCTACAAACAGAAGTATTATATAAAGCCACAAACGCACCTAAAGAAAACCCAAATGACAAAAAATAGTATATCGGCCTGGCCAGCACCTTATTTAAGGATAGATTTAAATGCTCCTACACAAACCCTAACAACCCTAACAAAACCTGACTAACTACCCACTATCTACATCGAACCCCAAATAACCTTACACCTAACATTAAATGGGAAATCCTTTGAAAATCTAGACATGTAAATCCCTAAACTCCCCATGCCTTCTCTGCCTAAACGAGAAACTCCTTATCTCCAATTTTAAAGACAGAGACAAATTACTAAATTAAAAACAGGAAACAACAATAAATTGTAGGCATTACAAATCCCACCTCCTTATCAACAATACACCTCTCTAAAACATACCTTAGACAACATATAATTAAATTGATGCCGAACCTATGTCAAACAGACGCAAAGTATTTTAAATTCATCCTAACCAATGTATTTATTGTTGCCTTGTTTAAACGTGTTTTTCTTGTTTTATTTATGTATATGTATTAATATGTCTCTACTTTTCCTGTCAAGAATTTAAAGATAAGATTCGTCACTCCCCTCCCTTCACGACTACTGAAACAGGCAGAACACTGCTCACTCATGATACTAGCGATAAAAAAACAAAAAAAAAATATGCCGGGAATTATTTTTCTTTTTCAGTAGATAAAGTTAGGACTTTATTTAAGTAATATACTTAATATATACTATTACTGCAAGCTTGCTTATATTGAAAATGCTTGCTTCCTGGCTAGCCAATCAAACCATCTAATATAGTTAGTCTTATTTTCAATTATATTCAACATATAATGCAGTGGCATAAGCCAATAAAAAAGTCACTTATAAAAACGAATCCCCCAAATTAAAACCTTGAATAATTATCTAAACTCAAATGTAAATAATTGTTAAGCCGACTTCACAAATTGATATAAGTTAATAATTGGATTTTAATTTTAATTTTAAGTGAAGCTCAAATGATTCAAACTTGAGATTGATAACGCCAAAAACATCCACCCATTAATATGGGAGGTGAGATTATCATCAAGAGTGTCCTAAATTGATAATTTAGCACCGGACCCTAATAAGTAGATATTAAGGCCCTTGTACCAATTCCCTTCCTCCCCGTTTTTTATGGAGAGTTGATAATACAGTGGATGTGTTATTGGCAGTTCCAGTAACTCTCGCTTCTCCTTTTTTTGTACCTCAGTCCTCATTCAAATGAGTGCTTCTTAAGACAAAGGCTGAAGAAAAAGCTGCTTTAAAGGTCGGTAGTACTTGGTGAACTATAGTCTGAGATTTTGGATTTTTTTCTCTCTCTATGTCTATCCTTGTGGCCATGTAACTAGAAAGGGTGCTGGAGGTTATCGTTTGTCTGGGCTGACGTTATCCGCCCGATAGTCAGGGACCCGAACCTTGAATTAAGTACGAAGGAGGCTGTCCTATCAGTAGGCGCAAAGTACTGGGACTGCTGTATTGCCATTTGGTGAATGGATTCTGGACCATACAGTAGTCTCCGGTGGGGCCTCTCAATGTCATACTAGTGGGTAATTTTTAAGGCTTTACCTTTTCATGTGCTACAAAAATCCTGTCTTCTTCTCTCTTACTTTCCCTCTCTATCCTACTCTAACCAAGTTTGCCGACCTGTTCCACAAATCCTAAAACCTCAACATGAAATATCTCCAGAAAAAATCTCGAACAAACCTAGAACCACATCTTCCAACGTAGACCCCTCTACGAGGTCTCCTTCTCCAACATTAGGGGTCTACGTTCAAACCTTCCAGAGGTTGAGACCCAGTTACAGGAGACGAAACCGGACATATTCTTTCTAAGCGAAACTGGAATAGGGCCGACAACTTTCCTAGATAAGTTCATAATTAACGGATACTCTAATTTAAGATCTAAATCTGACCCCCAAGATCACCATGGGCATCGAATATGTTCTTATCAAAGATTGCTTCCGGTGTGGCAGGGATATCTCTAGAGAAGATCCTAATTTACCCTATATGTGCGCTCGGGTTGCACTTACTTACAGCACTGCATTTATATTTGCCCTCTATCGGCCCCATAAGAGCGGAGTTACTATATTTAAGAGTATATCTGAGAAAATAGACCACATCCTGTCTGCACATCCCTCAGCTAACATCCATATCTGTGGTGACTTCAACGTCCATAACGTGGAATAGCTGACCCATTAAAATAAGACAGACGATGAGAGGGGCGTTTTGTCATGATTTTGCCATTGCTTATGACCTCACTCAGATTGTTCGTGTGCCCGATACTACTGGTCAATATGCAAGTCTCCTAGACCTTTTTCTCTCAACTTGCCCTGAGCTATGTTCATGTTCCATTTATTCTCCTCTAGGATCAACCGACCACTCCGTCGGATCAGTTAAGATAAAAATGAAACATAATAAGTCCACAGACGTACCCCTCCACCGTATTGTATACCGATACTCAATGGTTGACTGGGATAGCTACCGTACATTAATCTATGATTGACCTCTGCATTCCATGTTGAAAAAGGAGGTGTCCTCCAGAGTATGAGATCTGACCGAATGGTTAATTGTAGGTATATACCGATTCATACCATCGAAAAAATTCCAACAAAAACCTAACAGCCAGCCATGGTTCTCCCCAGAACGTTCTGCTGCTATCGCACACAGAAATCACTTTTTCCATAACTACCAACGTAATAGATGCACTGGGAGTAAAGCTGCTTACAGGAACGTCACAACCACTGTAAAAAGTAATAAAAAATGCAAGAGATCTATATGCTCAGTCTGTTAAATCCAAATCGCTGATCAACGGCTAGGTTCCCACCAGTTTGGCAAATAACAAATAGGATCCTGAATAGAAGTTTGCGTTCCATCCCAACCATTATCAATGGACCAGAGGTCATCCCGTCAGCATCAGACAAGGCCAAACTATTTGCAAAGAACTTTGCAGCTAATTCTACCCCATGCGACGAAGGCCATTAACTCCCCACATTTCCTCCTATAACACATACCACGCTAGGTAACATGCACATATCTCTGCATGTGGTCGCAAAGCTAATCAAGAACCTTGATTTCAGTAAAGCAACTTGCCCTGACGGTATTCAAATTATAGTGTTAAAAAAGCTCCAACCAGAACTTGCTCCCAAACTTACGAAACTGTTTAAACGTTGCCTTAAGGATAAGTGCTTTCCGACTCCCTGGAAAACAACATCAGTATGCCCTGTATTTAAGAACTCGGGTGATAAGTCATCTCCCTCTCAGTACGGACCAATAAGTCTCCTGTGTGTTATGAGTAAGTTACTGGTATCCATATTAAATAGAGAAATAGTCAACCACCTCAGCAGAAATACCCTTCTTAGTGACAAACAATATGGTTTCCGTAGTAATTGTCTGTATTTTTTAGATGAGTTGTTTTCATTGATTGAGATTGGTTGTTATTGTCACAACGTTTCGGCCGTTTTGCCCTCCGGCCTTCGTCAGGTGAACGGTTTGTTAGGAGTCTCGAACCCAACCCTTTATTATTATTGCGGGGGTACCGTGCTCGGACTCCAGCTAGGCTTGGGACATAGTTGCTGATTCTCTGTTTTTTTTTTCAATGTTACTTTTTCACTGCCTTCGTTCAGGATTGAACTCAGCACCTTTGGGTAACTGTAAAATTTGATACAACGTCTAGGACCACTCGGCCATATGTCACTAGGACAATTCTTAGTTGGTTTTTGTTAATGTTAAACCTATGTTGTTATTCAAGGTTTTCTCTCTGTATCAGAGGTGTCCAAATTGCATTCAGCTCTATGCTTGGTTTGCTCAGTAGGTTGTTATGTCCGAGCATGTGAGCTGTTTCTTTAAGTTTTTTTACTTCATCCCATAGGGGGCGATGATCCCCCCTCTCCATCCAGACATGGTTGGCTATACCCGATTTTTCCGTCTCCCCTTTAGTTACCGCTTTTCGGTGTTCTTCCACCCTTACTTTAAGGGGGCGGCATGTTTCACCCTTGTAAACCTTTCTGCAACTGCATGGGATGGAGTATATGCAGTTTTTGGTCATGCTCTCCTCCATGCGGGGCTTCACTCGTACCAAGTGTCGTCTGAGTGTTGACTCGCTTTTGAATACCGTCCTGATGTTGTAGGGGGCACATATTCTCTGAATCTTTTCGGAGATGCCTCGTATATATGGTAGGCAGACCGTTGGAGGTTTTTGGGTTTCATTCTCCTCTCTTATCCTATTAACACGTCTGGTGGATAGTATGTTATCGGGGTTGTTGTTACGACGGAGGGTATTCTTCAACCTGACCATTTTTTGGTGGTATGTAATGGTGTCGCTACTTATTGTCTCTGCTCGATGTTGTAAGCAGCGTGCGATTCCATGTTTGATACTGTATGGGTGATGGGAGTTGAAGTTTAGGTATTGTCCGGTGAAGGTAGGCTTGCGATATACGGATGTCTTAAACCCATGCTCTGTGCGTGATATGAGTATATCAAGGAAGGCCAGTTGGTTATCTTTTTCTTTCTCCATTGTGAACTGTATCGATGGTCTTATTGAGTTCACATGATCTAGGAGAGCCTGGATGTCTTCCTGATGGGGCCAGAGTATGATGGTGTCATCAACGTATCTTAGCCACATGGTGGGCTTTAAGGGAGCTGAACCTAAGGCCATGTCTTCGAAGTATTCCATGTATATGTTCGCCATAGCTAGTCCCTCCTCTTGTCGATATAGGTCGTTGTGACAATAACAACCAAGATGAGGAAGTCAGTCCGACAATCTCAATCAATATGGTTTCCGTTCTGCAAGATCTATCGCAGATGTGCTAACGGTTATATCTCACAGGATTAGTGAATCTCTTGACAAAGACTTTATTTCTAGGGCAATTGCTCTTGACATATCAAAGGCCTTCGACAAGGTATATGCATAAGGGCTTATTCACAGGGCTACGGTATAACTGTAAATGTGTTCTCAATCATTAAATCATTTCTCTCCGATAGGCTCATAAGAGTAGTGGTCGATGGACAAAAATCAGAGACCTGCAGTATTAATGCTGGAGTCCCTCAACGGACAATCCTGGGCCCAGCTCTCTCCCTGATCTACATCGATGATCTCCCTAAACACATTCGTAAATCATTCGTTGACATCTATGCTGATGACACGACCATCTACAGCAACACATCAAAGGGTGTAAACGACAAAGTTCTCACTTATTCTCTCTCCTCTGATCTCGAGCGCGTGGTTCAGTGGGGGAAGACGTGGCTGGTTACCTTTAATGCATCTAAAACCAAACTCCCATCTTTACATCATCAACGCTCTGCTCCCCGTCTGGCATCAATTGAAATAAATGGTACTCATCTAGGAGAAGCCCCATGTTTGTACAAGCTTCTGGGTTTGTCCTTTACCCCTGGTCTGAAATGGAAAACGTACATCAAGTCTGTTTCCAAGTCGCTGGAAAAATGGTGGGATCCTTCTACCGGTCCAGAAGATATCTCACTACTAATGCAATTATCTATGTATATAAAAGCCAAGTACGTCTAATGATCGAATACTGCTGTCATAGCTGGGCAGGAGCTGCTAAAAACAGCCTATCTTTCCTTTACAGAGTACAAAATAGCGTTCGTGGCTTAGTGGGGGATGCCCTTTTCTCTACCCTGCAACCTCTCTACCACAGAAGAGACGTTGCGAGCCTATCCTTGTTTTATCGTTATTTCCATGGCAGGTGCTCGTCTGACCTCCAATCTCTGGTCCCCTCTCGCAAATCCTTCACGAAAAACACCCGTCCAGCTGAATCCACTGTGAAAAATTTCACCCACTCTTTATCTGTGCCTAAATCAAAACGTAGATTCTATGAACAAAGCTTCTTTCTTAGAACTGCACGCCTGTGGAACTCTGTTCCGTCTGCCTGCTTCCCACCTGACTACAACTTGGATGTCTTCAAGTCCAACGTTAACAAATTCCCAATGAACCACCCTTAAGTAAACACTTTATTTAATCTCCATACTAACGTACTGTACTTGCAATGACCCTTATCTCTGAGTGGCTTCCGGGCCTTGATAAGTGGTGCTCACCCTGTGAAAAATAAATCCTCCTAATTATATATCCAATACAACCACCCACCACAACTACCATGGCATACACTCAACCCAACCCCCTCAACCAACTCCCCCACACTACTTACCCCCTCCCCCTAAGAATCACTCTAAATCCAACAAAATAACACATACCCCCAATCACCACCAACTCTAAACACCACATCAGCTCATCCCACATAACAACTCAATTATCGGCATCAATTCCCCTCCCCTAGTGAACCCCCTGCCCAACCCCAGCACACCCTACATGCAACTTCCACGACTCAACACGGAAATTGTTTGCATATAACAGGTAAATGCTCATGGAAATGTACAACCAACCGATGTCTCATATGCATAGACTCATACCTTTGAGAATGACACCCCAATATAGCCTTCCGCCTAAACTGATCGATAATACCATGAGAAAAAATATTCTAACAATAACTACCTCACTTAATCTCCATATAAACCACCCCAAACTCCTCCCCAAAATCTATAAACATGGCTATCTAGCACCACTATCCCCGGTACATGGGATCTTATTAATGCGTATGTAAGTATATGTGGATGACACCCGTGCCCACATTTACGGCATGTCACGCTATATAGCCGTATGTGTATGCGTGCGCACATAGCTGTGCCTGAGGGAGTGGGTATGTATCTTTACAGATGTATATAACGAGAGCATATGTGTCTGCATATGTGTATGCGTGTATGCATGTATATCTGTGTACATGAATGCGCGTGGGAACGTGCATCTGTAGGCGATATTTGTATGCGGAGGACTACGCCGTCGCGCCCATGTGCACCCACATCTAACCAAAAAAAAAACATTAATGAAAATGAAAGCATAATATATAGCACCCTCAGAATGAGTTTATGCTCATATCTATGTATAACCTGTCTACATCGAACGAAAGTATTGCCCCTATGTACCAACAAATGAACTTACATTTAAGTTTATCCAGACAAATATGTATATACCAATAACTGTCTGTATAACTGGGTGTGTATGTGTGTGTATGCACGCACATGTACATCCACGTGGGCATCCGTATGCACATTGGGTACCGATGTATATGTGCACGTACCTGTGTATGCGTGTGTGGATGTGAAAGTATATGTTCCTGCTGCCTGCTGTCCACATAGTGTGTGAGAGCGTGCAGCTATATATATATGTAGATGTATGTGTTCACGAGTATTGGTATCTGTCTGTGCGTATTCGCCTGCATGTAAGCGTGGGGTGCAAGTGTGCCTGAATCAATATGCGAATATGAGCCTGTATAATCGCCTCCTTGGGGGCCGGGGCGTCGATGTCTTTACCTGTCTGTGTATGAGCGCATCCATGCCTACGCACGTGTACCCAAATTTTAGCACCTTAAAGAAAAGGTGACGTAAGCGAGAGCAACGCCGGTGTCTATGCATGCAGGCACACATATGTGCATATATTTGCACGCCAAGGGGGGATGTATGTGTACATGTGACCGTTTCTTTTAAGTATATACGTGTGTATGTGTGACCGTTTCTTTTAAGTATATATGTGTGTACGTGCGCAGATGTGTACCCCTCTCCGCGACCGCTAGCTAACCCTCCCCAAACAATTAACAACAAAATAAAAAAACAATAAAAATAAATAAACCGAATCATAGCCCCCCCCCCGCCTCCAAAGTAAAGAGAACACCTAACAGGTCAAGACATACTTACCAAGAAATCATCTCACCAACGAGACGCATAAAAACCTTAACATTAAGACTCAAATTTTAAAGTACCCCTGCTGCTCCCACCTCCACATATTCCCCTTTCCCTCCATGTATCGCTATGCCCTCAGACACACCAGGAATGAACTTCCCAGACCCCCCTAAAGTTTCATTACACCCCAAAACTAAAACATTACTGACATACCCCCTTGTTCCCTTCCTCTATTTCTTCCGCCCTCCTCGCACTCCACCCTGACCTCATTCACTCTTTCAGTCTTTCATCCCTAAATAGTGAACATTTCCGTAAAAGTCGGAGGAAGCTACAGACGGCCAAAAAACGGCCAAGTAGATGAAACAATAATGTAACTTAACAGGAAGATACGGTAATAAAAAATAAAGCGCATATTTGCTCTACAACAGCATTGGGAACTTTCTTCAGATTTTATTAATTACCATTTCAACTATTTATATCTATCTATCTATCGATCTATATATAAAAAATATATATATATAAATATATATATATATATATATATACACACATATATATATATATATATATATATATATATACAAACCGGTCACGTGTAGTCTAGTACATATATATATATATATATATATATATATATATATATATATATATATATATATATATATATGTAGTAAATAAAGCTAATAAAATATAATATATATATGTAGTAAATAAAGCTAATAAAATATAATATATATATAGTAAATAAAGCTAATAACATATAATATATATGTAGTAAATAAAGCTAATAAAATATAATATATAGTAAATAAAGCTAATAAGATATAATATATATATGTAGTAAATAAAGCTAATAAAATATAATGTATATATAGTAAATAAAGCTAATAAAATATAATATATATATAGTAAATAAAGCTAATAAAATATAATATATATGTAGTAAATAAAGCTAATAAAATATAATATATGTAGTAAATAAAGCGAATAAAATATAATATATGTAGTAAATAAAGCTAATAAAATATAATATATGTAGTAAATAAAGCTAATAAAATATAATATATGTAGTAAATAAAGCTAATAAAATATAAAATATATATATGTAGTAAATAAAGCTAATAAAATATAATATATGTAGTAAATAAAGCTAATAAAATATAATACATGTAGTAAATAAAGCTAATAAAATATAATATATGTAGTAAATAAAGCTAATAAAATATAATATATGTAGTAAATAAAGCGAATAAAATATAATATATGAAGTAAATAAAGCTAACAAAATATAATATATGTAGTAAATAAAGCTAATAAAATATAATATATGTAGTAAATAAAGCGAATAAAATATAATATATGTAGTAAATAAAGCTAATAAAATATAATATTTATGTAGTAAATAAAGCTAATAAAATATAATATATATGTAGTAAATAAAGCTAATAAAATATAATATATGTAGTAAATAAAGCTAATAAAATATAATATATGTAGTAAATAAAGCGCATAAAATATAATATATGTAGTAAATAAAGCTAATAAAATATAATATATGTAGTAAATAAAGCTAATAAAATATAATATATGTAGTAAATAAAGCTAATAAAATATAATATTTATGTAGTAAATAAAGCTAATAAAATATAATATATATATATGTAGTAAAGAAAGCTAATAAAATATAATATATATATATATATATATATGTAGTAAATAAAGCTAATAATATATTATATATATACGCAGTAAACAAAGCTAATAAAATATAATATATATATATATGTAGTAAAAAAGCTAATAAAATATAATATATATATGTAGTAAATAAAGCTAATACAATATAATACATATATGTAGTAAATAAAGCTAATAAAATATAATATATAGATGTAGTAAATAAAGCTAATAATATATAATATATATATGTTGTAAATAAAGCGAATAAAATATAATATATATGTAGTAAATAAAGCTACTAAAATATAATATATGTAGTAAATAAAGCTAATAAAATATAATATATGTAGTAAATAAAGCTAATAAAATATAATATATATATATGTAGTAAATAAAGCGAATAAAATATAATATATATGTAGTAAATAAAGCTAATAAAATATAATATATATATGTAGTAAATAAAGCTAATAAAATATAATATATATATATAAATAGTAAATAAAGCTAATAAAATCTACCACAAAATCTGTTTATCGAAAGTAATTTAATGCGACATACATAAATATAACATAAACCTGGTATTGTTTATAACGAAAATGCAAATATTCCAACTCTTATATGTTACGCATGGGTTATTAAATTATAAAATATTTTTCAGAATGCCCCGTAGATTATCAAGTTTTAGAAATATGGCATTTACGACTTTGCATTTGTTTTGAAATAATATTTTTTTAATTCAGTACGCTTCGTAATCTGTAGAAAATTTTCCATTACTATAATATGCGTTTTCATATTTGAAATTATTTTTGTTTAATGTAAGGTTTGAAGATGTTTATTTACACACGCCCGTAAACTGTAGTTAGCTTTATTTGAAAACAATAACAGGTTTTATGTTTCATCTCATCATCTGAAATCTTAGAGCATTCGTTCTATTACTTTATCAACTGACTTAAGTGAAACGATCATTGAAGATGCTTGAAATTAATTCAGTTTAACAATAATAAACATATCAAATCAACACATGCGCAGACGAAAAAAAAACGCTAAAACCATACGAGTATATCAGCACAATTAGCAGGTACTATAGCTAGAAATTAACAGTTTTGTTAATTATACATATTATTTGTCAGAGAAATTGCCTAGTCAGAAAAGATAAACTTTATTGCGCTTTGGTTAACAATTTTTAATTGCAAACACACAAACGTACACATGGTTGCCCGTTATATAACATATAGTAGTTTAATATCTGCAAGATCAGTAACATATCAATAGCCTATACCTTATTATTATATAATAACATTTTGAATTTTTCTCTAAACGTTCAAAACGCAATCTATTTCTCTTCATATATTTTGACGTTAAGTAAGATAAAAATAAAACGGTAATAGTATTTTGTAAAAAAAAAAATCTAATTTTCTTTACGATTTTTATATATTATTTTTAATCTTACTACTCGTGATAAATGCGAATTAGAAAATGTCGAAAACAGAAGTTCTGGCGCAATATTTCACTATTAATTAATTAATTGAAATATGAGAAAAAGAGAACATAATATTTAATTTAAAATAATTTCGAATTTTAAAAAATCTGTTCTATCAGTTTTGTTATTAAGATGATGCCGGGTTTTGAATAAGTCTAATATTTTTTTTAAAATAAAATTCGACACACTATCATATGGCTGGAATATATAAATATGCCTGATTTTAAAATGATTAAATTAGAGATTCTTTCTTATAGTCAACAGGTTTTACATGTTATTTACGAATTCTGTGGAAGCTCAACACATATTTTAATAATTAACTTCCTGTAAAATCTAATTATATTTAGGATTTTAACACTGGATATCAATAAAAATAATTAGATAACAGATTTCCGTTGCAAATATTTTCCCAACGCACGGTAATCAATATGTCTATTAATCCATTCCAATCAAATATCATTTCTTTCGCTTTAAGCATGTAAAGCGTGTTTCGGACTTTAAAATAAATTATAATAAAACGAAAATAACAACGATTGTTAAACATAATTTAAAAATGTTTTTATACATTAAAATATTTGTATTTATTCTTCGATACTTTGTACATTATTAAATGTTAAATAATGACTTAAAGGCGTGTTAGCGAGCACGCTTATGCAATTTCAATTGTTACACTTTCCGGCTGTGTGAAACTACAAGAAGCTCGTAAATAACATCCGTATTAAAAGAGAGTTCGTTCTTTATACTCTCCCATTAATGAAGGTTTTTCATTATCGTTAACTATTAAACTGTTGTCTAAATTAATACCTGTAGATTTCTACGTCCGTTAACTGTTTAAATAAAAACGTATTTCAAATGATTTACAATAGCACTAAAAACTACAAGGATAACGCGTTATTCCTGTCTCTATATATTAACGTTCTTACGTTAATTACATCAAATGTAATATACAAAAAAATGAAGTACATATTACTTAAAATACAGTACACTAAGTATTACAAACGCGTAATGTTTTAGCATTGAGTGCGAATTAGTACACATAATGAAATGAACATAAAATGTACCAATAATAGGGATTGTATATGAAAGTAAGGACTGCCGCATTTGGTAGAAATCCTCATTTCTCGAACATGGAGTCCATTTTCTCTGCTCATTTTCCAGACAAGCCCCTCTAAATTTTAAAATAGCACTTTGATATATATATATATATATATATATATATATATATATATATATATATATGTATGTATATATATACATATATATAGTGCATTTTATTCATATATATATATAATATAGAGAGTTATTTATTCTTTTATTGCATGTTTACCCTAAAAAAGGCACAGTTTGCACTTTGAAGGGGGCTACTATCAGATACATAAGTTTCAGGGATACTATATAATAAGCAGCAAGATGACTGTTCCTATAGCACTTGAACTTCTTCAGTAGAGTTGGAAAAGCAGAATCCTGGAAGTGAGTTCCAAAGTCTAGTAGTTCTGGGGAAGAAGCTTTTGGAATAGAACGCTTTCTTATATCTAGGATCCCTACTGTGTATAGGATAGTATTTAGCTGGTTGTCGGGTTTGTTTTTGGCGTTTTAGTAAAAAGGGTACAATAGCTTGTAGCTCGTCAAAGAATTCACCATAAAAATACTTATAGAATAGGCAGAAATTGAAGCCTTGATGACAGTTCAGAACCTATCAGCGGTCACTTACTTATCTTCGAGCGCATTGCCTAGTAGAAGTCACGAGGAAGAAAATGGCATATAATATTCGTAGGAATCATGCTGCTTCATAATGCACGTCATTATATGTTTCATAGGTATAATATACCATGTTACATTTACGGATATTGTTTTCTATGTATTGTGGAATATATAATATACAATATATCGTTTACTTGGCTTGTTTAGAAAACATTCAAGATTGTAATGTTCACTGGTACATGAGGGTAGTTCTTCCTGAAAACCTACAAAAGCTCAATAGCGTGGTATTTGTCTGTTCAAAGATAATGGGGGTAATGTAAGATCCCTGAATATCCTGCCTAAACAGTGGCTCGCAAGAAAAATTAAGAAAATAATAAAGAATGTAATTTATTTTCAAAATCCTTAAGAACATATCTCAAAGTTTCCAGGGAATACACCTGCGCTGGCCGGATTCACGAGCTCTAGGTTGGCCGTTTTCTTTCGCTGTCTGCTGAAAGAAATTATTGCAGTTGACATCATTCTTAGCGAGCTAATCATGAATCTTGTACCTGACAAATAATTGACTTCAGACGTAATCTTGGGGTTTCATTTGTAAATAAATTCTGATTACAAGTTATTAAATTTTATTTTTACAAATATAAAGAGCAGAAATGCGAAATAATAATATATGCATTTTTTTCTTTCACACGCAGTCTGCGAAAACAGTGATTCAAACGTAGCGTTTTTTCGACAACCGATTGTCACTTCTGTCTTTATCGGACAGTGAGGGAACGGAGGGTGAATGGGTAACCCCGACTCTAAAACTTCACTAGAAAGTCCTTCTCTCCACTGACTGTAAACTCGCTTTGCACATCCTTTTACTGGAAGGTAGCGGGTGGGGTTTAAGTCGTCTGGATTTCTCATACAACCTCATTTCGCCTTGATTGGCAAATTGCCACTTGTGCAAATTAATTACATGATTTTCCCAACACAAGGGGTGTTAATCGGCGAATACAGAAAACATTGCCCCTAAACGAAAATTTTAGATTAAACCTTACTATGTACCATGATGCAACGATTCCCGTTGCAAAATAATATTATTTTTAACGTTATTATAATCAGACACCTTATTTCAGAACTTATGGTTTTACTCTTGTAGTTGCGTTTAAAACCAGCGATTTAGGCGCAGTAAAGCTGCCTTCTGTTATCTAATAAAAATTCGTATTTACTTCGCATTCTCCCGTAAATGACGGCATTTTTGTGATTGAATCACAGGTAAACAGAATATCAATGGTATCTAAGCTATCAGATGAGAAATCATAGTATTCATAGGATTCAGGAGGATTCTAGTGCTAATTTTACATGGTGTCTAGAAATTTCCTTCTGAAATATTGAACCAGTTCATCATACTAAATGTTAGAGTATGGTATCCGGAGTTTTGTTTGTCATCTAGGACGTGTTATCCAGCTATAGGTCTGGATAAAAAGAAATAATGTTAGAATGCTGCAGAGTGTATACGATCTTTTTTGAGATACACCTTAAAGAAATCACCAGTTCCCTCTTGGGTGCCGATGATTAAATGGTGATTTCATTTTGGTTTAAAATCGTCTTAATTGTTATAATGATATAACTCAGGATCTTTCATTAACTCATTCGAAGGATAGAAGTCTACGCAGACAACAAAACAAACTAGTTCACGGCCGACTACGAATGACACGGTGGAGAAAGTCTCTCCTCAATAGAATCTATGGTGTTTGAAGGAGAATTCAAGAGTGCAAATAAATATGTTTGCATGACAACAATTCTAAGGTGGATTTATATACGCGCTAGACTACTCATTCCCTTTTTTTTATAAATCTCTTCACCTTTTCCCACATTAAATAACTACCGGATGTACCCTTGTCTGAACCCTTCGTGAATTTATTGAAAACAATTTAAATTATTGATTACATACGATTTACCCTCCGCCTTCATTCTTTTTTCTTTATTCTCCATATATGCAAATTTACCTACAAGTATGGCAGTTCAATTATAATTCAATGGCTGTAAGTTTTATTTCCAAAATAAACAATCATAAACAGAACGACTCATATGAATCTATCCATATTCTTTTTTCACTTTAATATACTTTAATAGAAATGTTTCTGTGATGTCACGAAATCTATTCTTTTTATGTGATAAGTGTTACGCTCATAAGTTAATTCCATAGCTAATATAAAATACTGACCACGGGTAGTCTAGTATATATATATATATATATATATATATATATATATATATATATATATATATATATATATAACAATTAATGTAAGGTACTAGCAATTTACACTAAATGCTATCTTTCAAGTGAACACAACGAGCTAATTAAATATATATATATTTTTTATTTTATGATGTATGTTGCTGCGCCGTTGTTTGATTATGGGAATACTTATATAGTATCTGTTGTTGAAACTAACACATTCACAAATATTTCAGGAGGCACGTCTCTAAAGCTATGGTACGTGTATTGTGTTGTTTAATGTTGTATATCATATTGTTTATATATACTTAAGATTTCAACCGATATCCCTGTCCGTGTGTTTCTTTTAGTGGCTCTCTCGCGGCGCAACAGCTTGTTGACGATAGATTTGATAATACCAAAATGAAACTCACACCGCCACTAACAGTGCTTTGGGGAATTCATATAGAAATTTAAACTATTCTTCCAAACACCCAAGTGTTTTACAACAACGTTTGCCTTTAAACACTCAAAATCACAAAAAAGAATACTATGAAAGACTGCGAGACAAATAACTAGAATAGTAAAGGGAACTCCAACAAAACTTTCAATTAACGGAAAAAAATTATGCCATGATATGGTTTATGAAAATACCACACAAGTATTTTTAACTCGCACCGAGAATATAAATGCGTCGTTTTGTCGGACACTGAAACAAGTTCTCAAATCTTTTCTTGGTCATCTTCCTAGTTTGAACTAGAATACAACGTTAAGCAGGGTTTTCGCCAATTAAATATTTTTCTAAGAAGGGTAAATATTTGCAATATAAAAACTATCGTTATTAAAGTGATTTTCTGCATTACTATGTCAATTTCACACCTGAAAAAAAAAAATATATATGCATATATATACACCCATATATATATATATATATATATATATATACATATATATAAGAGAGAGCCAGTATACATATATATATATATATACACACACACACACATATATATATATATAAATATATATATATACATGAGGAGAGACATATTTAAAGCAATACATTTTGGAATATAACTACAACAGAACAGACCTAAACAGAAAGCTGAAAAAAAACTTGAGCACGTAGTTAGAAATTTTAAAAAAAAAAGCAGAAAAATGTAGAATGTTTCAACAGCAACAAGAATTTCAGAAATAACATTTGCCGCAGCAACAAGAACTCCAGAAACAACATGTACACCACTGAAGAAATACTTATTTCACAACAAAAATTAAAAAAAAACATACAGATTTCTTCTCAAAAGCTTAACCAATACACTTTATATGGACAGAGCGGTTGCGCCAAAATAAAAAAAAATAATACACACGCACTGGCGATGGTTATCTACATCCCTTTTCAAGCCAAAACGTACACCCATTCTGTAGACAGTAGAAATACCTTTTTACATCGATTGGGAATAATGGTCTGATGTGAAAGCTATTGATTGCTGAACACAATAGGTTTGTAGACAACATAAGAACATTATGTATCTGAAATTCACGGAGACTATTTTTCCAATCACTTTCATTATTATTTCCACCAAGTGTTTATGCTTCCCTTATCAAATATAATAATGTTGTCTTTGAATTTAAAACTCACTCCTCTTGATTTATTTTAAAGAGAAGTGATTAATTTAATAAGACTTTGTTGAATTACTACATTACCCTCTTTTAGTATGTGCGTTTTCCATCTTTTTTATGCATTTTTTATTTTATTCCGCTTTTCATTCTTCTGTGTTTCTCATGTATTATTAAGCTGAAACAGTTATTCTATGCAGACAGGCATATATATTTAATATAAAAGTTTTAAGAAATTTAGAGACCTAAAGGATAACAAAAATGAATATTTCCTTTTATGCATATTGACACGGGTCCTTTCAAAATTTCTACATGTACTGGTGTGACGTGGTATTTTTTTTAGTATTACTAGTTCTTATTACTACCAGGTTACTAGTAATGTTATTTGAGGAATAACATATTTTTTTCATATGAAAACGGGTTGAATTTTCGTTCGGTCATACTTTAGTTACTGAGAATATATTTCGATGTTATATTTGGCAGGGAGGAATTACGTCTTCGTAGATTTGCTTAGGGCGGTGTGGTGTGTATTTCTCTTTAAAACTTACATAATTGATTCCATATAGCAGAATAATCTACGCTTTACCCATCCCACAACATTTGTAGGAACGTCATTTCTAATAAAAGCTATCATCTTTATTACTTGTTTGTTCGTTTTTAAGTTTAGGTGAATGAATTTCAAAATTATTGATCGATCTTTTATTTCCCACAGATTGTCGATGTTCAACGTATACAGTATTATATCCAATAAAGCAGAATAAATTATACTTATTTTCGGAAGATGAAAATTTCGATTGCTTCTGCTCCGTTAAAGTTTACTTTTGGTCAGACAATGCGTTAGCTTTACTGACCTATACAATGTAACCCGTTGGCTCGGCGGAAATTAAGTCTTGTCACTGGACTCCCGCTAAATTAGGCAAAATCATGGTGCATCCGTTTATCGTATTTATCCAAGCTCTCTCGCTGCTGGGTCAAATTCACTTTTCGAAATCGCTGACAGAGACAGTATCTGTTTATAAATGCAGACAATTTTGTGTTATTGCTACTTATTGTAGACCTTACATGTGGTGCTTTGGTTAGGAGACCGGATATCAATCTAATTAGCAGGGTTGCTGTCTCGATGTTGGCAAAGAGAAACATAACACGCAGTTTCTTTTTCATTGCGCATCGGACGAAATGTTCTGATGGAATATTGCCGAATACCTTTTATAATCTCTTGTGTAATGTCTTCAATTCAAATATTGCGAACTGTAATGAATAAACCTAACAATGCATTTATTTGTAAAATTAACCTAATAGGATAACTTTATATATAGATAAACAACACCCACACACACACGCGCGCGCACAAACACACACGCACACACTCACACACACACACACACACACATATATATATATATATATATATATATATATATATACACATACACACAAAAAGACAACTTTGTCTCTGTGTGTGAGTTCGTTACTTATAGATTCCGAAACAGCTGAAAATATATTTTTTAAATGTACGAAACTAAGTAATGGTTTGCCTCAGAATGCTTCCAATAATTTCCGATAATCGATAATCGAAGCTTGTGTCTTCCGACCCAGGTCTTTCTAACGAAAGTACACAAGTTTAATGTACATCACCCCCCTACCAGCACCTTTCTTATACATATATATATATATATGTATATATATATACATACACACACACATATATATATATATATATATATATATATATATATATATATATATATATATATATATATATATACAGGACTACCCGTGACCCGTTGGGTCAGTATATTATATCAGCTATGGAATTAATGTATGCGCGTGACACGTGTGACGTAAAGAAAATAGTTTTTGTGACATAACAGATATACTTCTATGAAAGTATATAAAAATGAAAAAAAAAACATTTAGATATATTTCTATAAGTCGTTCTGTTTATAATTCTTTGTTTTTGAAAAAAAACTTACAGCAAATGAATTATAAGTGGTTTGCCATATTATAGGTAAATGTGCGCTATTCAAAGTTTGATATATCGTTTAATTTAAACGCGATAAAAAAAATAATTCGGACGCTGAAAACGTACATGTTGTAAAATGCTCTTATGGTTTTCAAAGGTTAACTATATTTATTTCTAAGAAAATTACGTTAAAATAACTTAAACGTAATACGGAAATGCACGATGTAAAATAAATGCAGAAAGTATTAACACTTGTTTATTTAGATAATTTAAACGCAAAAAAACAATTGGTACGCTGGAAACGTACACAATAAAACAATACGTTGTCAACGGGTCAAAGTTGATTTATTTGTAAGAAAATTGCAACAGTATACTTGTAATAGAGAATTGTTGCAAAACATGTTCACCATTCCCATGTTAAATAATATTTTTTTAATAATTACGTAAATATTTCAGTGCGCAGGTAAAAATTCTGCAAAAGTAGCGATTTGTGTTCATTTGTTTAAGCTGTTATAGGCCTATGTTTATGTGCGCATGCACAACTGGAAGTCATAAACCGGATGTTGGGTTATACCATTCGTTACGAGGTCATTTGAGTTTTATAATTATATATATATATATAAATATATATATATATAATATATATATATATATATATATATAGGGAGAGAGAGAGAGAGAGAGAGAGAGGGGGGGCTATGTTTTTGCTGAGTGGTCTATTTCAATAATAGCCTGAACGTAATTGTATTTATATTTCCTTAATACAAAATCAAAAGCACACTCTATATATAATACTATTATTGGGCAATGTAAAGTAAACACGGAATTATATATATATATATATATATATATATATATATATATATATATATATATATATATATATATAGTTATTAATTTATAAAATATATGTGGCGATTAAGCTACACTGAATATTCGGCGTTTAATCAACTCTAGGATTCCTCAGGCTTATGCGCAAATTCTGTGGTTGATTATCGTTTTTATATGGTCCTCTTCTATTGAGGATTTAGTTAGCCAATCGGCTTTCTAGTATCCACCGCGCCCCTTCCTATCAGCCAATGGGCATGCATTTTATCGAACAAAGGATCTGTTTTAAAACTAGGTTAGTGGTTTAAGGCAGGCATTTTTTTTACTTTATATATAAATATACATATGTGTACATACATATATGCACATATATTTATACATATACATATACATACATATATGTGTGATCGTTTATGTATATTCGTGCGTATTAAATTAATTTATTTGTTTATTTTCTATTGTTTTGGTTAGTTTTAAAACTATTTTGTATCGCTATCCTCGAGTAAATTTTATTTTGTGAACACAGTTATTTGCTATTCCTCTTCTACAGTTTAATAGATTTGGGGTTCTTTAAAGTACAGGATAGCAAATTTTTCATGAATGCATAATCTACATAGGTCGTCTAAATGCTTACACGTGGTATCTTGTCTTATTATTTTCCATTCGACTAGCGACGAATGCCCGCTTTCTTTGAGTTCCCAGTATTCATTCGCTAGTGTTGTTTATATACGGTGTTTTTTATTGTTGAATGTACATTTGTGGTCATAGTATCGGGTTTTGAAATCTAAGGAAGTCATGCCTACGTAATATTTCTTGTTATTCGGGTTTTCTTCCGCAAATATTGTTGCTTGATAAACTACGCTTTTTGTTAGGCATTTATTTTGAACTGGGCAAAGTGTGCGGTGTCTACAGTTGCATTTATCTTGTTGGTTATTAGTATTTTTTTATTTATAGTATGGTTGTTCTTGTCCGGGGTTGGTTTGTTATTGTTATTATTACTATTTTTATTCTTCTTCTTCTTCTTCTTCTTCTTCTTATTATTATTATTATTATTATTATTATTATTATTATTATTTCTGCTAGTGTTAATTTTTTTTTGTCATGGTGTCTACTTTTTATTATTTATTTTGTTGTTGTTTACATTGTTTTTATTTAGTATGTTGTTATTATATATTATATAAAAACAATGTAAACAACAACAAAATAAACAATAAAAAAGTAGACACCATAAGAAAAATAAAATTAACACCAGCAGAAATAATAATAATAATAATAATAATAATAATAATAATAATAATAATAATAATAATAATAATAATAATAATAATATGGACTCTGATTTATGAAAGTATGGTAGGTTATCAAAAGGAAGTCTTGTAAAGAGATAGCTTCGAATTTGGGGCTATCAAAACCAAAGAAAATATGATGAAAGTGAAAATAAAATAGATAAACCCCATAATTGTTTATAGAATAGCTGTTCACACTAAAACACTTATCACAATATTCTGTGGATCTCTATTAAAAAAAAAACTTTGTAAAACTTTGTGACATATTTACATTCTATGGTCGTAAGGCGCGAACGAACACCCCATAATTTTATTAAACCATATTTCTTCAAATTGAAACATAATTATCAAGGTATACGCAGATTGATATGAAAAGTCTTTATTAAAGTGCGTGCCTATTTCCATTCTATGGAGGCCGGGTGCGAACGCAAACGCCACAATTTTATTATACCATCCCTATTTAAGTTGAAATATACTTATCAAATGATGCTTATGTACATCTATTGCAAAAAAACTTCTAAACATTTTTTTTTATTTTTAAATTTTCTATTTCCATACATTGGGGGCCAGGCGCGAACACAGGCCTCACAATTTTAATGAACCTCCGTTCTGCCAGATCAAACATACCCATTCCTGTGTCTCGGTATAGTTTCTATTATTATATGTGATCGGTGTCCTATAATAGTCAACAATATATAAACCTGTTCGTGACCAGACACACACACACACACACAGACGTTCAGCTTTATATTATATATATATATATACCCATATATATACATATATATATATATATATATATATATAAACATACGCATAAACATATAAACATATATGCATATATATGTGTGTGCATTAATGTAGGTATCCTTATAAACAAACGCGCACGCACACAAACATATATGTATTTATTAACTAAATTGTTAGTTATAAATATATATATATATATATAATATGTGGATAAATATATATTTATGTACATATATAATCAGAGATACAAAACTGAAAAAGATGCAAATAATCTATTAGTATATGAAATTATTAAGATAGATGAAGTCCAGTGCAGCAATTATTGATGAAAAATGAATGCGACTAATATTCAGAATTCCATCTCCACTTCTTATTTTCTTGTAGATCGCGCGATAGTTGTTACTTAGGATCCATGCTGGTCTAGCAACATTTAAGAGTTGTGATACAGCTAAACACTCAATTAATTGATTATAATATATATATATATATATATATATATATATATATATATGTATAGGCAGAAGTACCCGTCGTTGACTGGGTTCAAAAACAGCCTACAGAAAATGGACTCTGATTGATGAAAATATGATAGGTTATGAAAAGGAGGGGACTGTAAAGAGATAGATGTTGATACTCAAAAACTTTACCCTAAGCAAAATATGATGAAAGTAAAGATAATTTTCGCGAAAATATATTTTTTCTATATCAACTATTTTTCCATTTGTAGCGAAGAGTGACCAACAAATGATGTGTCCTTACAAAGAGAAAATGTTATGTATATAATAATACTAGCAGAAGTACCCGTTATTGACTGGGTTCAAAAATAGCCTACATAAAATGGACTGTGATTGATGAAAGTATGATAGGTAATGAAAAGGATACTCAGAAACTTTACCCTAAGCAATATATGATGAAAGTAAAGATAATTTTCGCGAAAATATACTTTTTATATCAAATTTGTTTCCATTCGTAGCCAAGAGTGACCAACAAAATGATGTTTACTTACACAGAGAAAATGATATATATATATATATATATATATATATATATATATATATATATATATATATAAATATATATATATATATATATATATATATATAAGAACTAAGTGTTATCATAATCAATAATATAAGTCCTACCTAACTAATATTCCTGGTGAACCAAGTGCAAAAGAGATTCAGACAATTCACTTAAGGGAACAGCGAAAATACTAAAAAGAGCTCTCGGTTGGTTTCAACAAAAAATCGGGGCAATGTTGGCAGCTGGTTTGGCTGCCCCATACCCAGCATTACAAACTTCAAAGGAAGAAAAAAATATAATGATATAAATATATGAGAAATAAATGTTACTATAGTCAATAACAGTTACTTTTATGGGGAAAAAGTTCATTGGTTTGCATAATTAAGTAGTTTGTAATCTTTTTTTTTTAATTCATGAACCGGTTTGAAAAAAATCAAAATGGCAGCAACTTGTAAATGGAGAGCCCCGTTTTCAGTTTGAAGGAGGGCCACCTGAGCATTCTGTGTTAACAATTTAAGAGAGTTCCGTCAACGTAAGGAATATTTATAAACATATCTTAATGTTTTCCGTTATTTTGTGCTTGAGGAATATTCGATTATGGCATGTGTAGTTTATATAAAAATTCATTTAAGTAGTTATCGCCTACAATTTCGTTTTAATTTCGGTTCACTGAAATTATTTCAAGTAAAGAGGATTAAAAACTATTTCAAAACAAAAAAAACATCAACTGAACTTTTATTGACTATGGTAACATTTATTTCTTGTATATTTATTTTTTCGGGTACTCGTTTGTTGGTTTTTCTGCAAAACACTCTTACTAAATTATATCGACGAAATATCGAAAAACAAAGAAACAAATACAGTTTTGCAAAATAATGAAGCTTTACTTACTTTAGTAAAATAATCCGAAACAGCAAAATGGGATATTAAAAAAGTAAACACCTAAGTAATTTAATTTTTTAAAGTAACTAATCGATATAAATATGAATAAGAAGAAAATGGCACCTTTTTCAAGAAGAACAGCTTCGTTTCAGTTTTATAGTATAGAACAGTGTAGTACTGCGCTGTAAGATTCAGGGTGTACTATTCTTATGTAAAGAACACGCAGACAGGTTTGTAATCAACTGAATTCCTTCTAGTACACTGACAGAAACGCTTAAACATATATATTAATAAAAATAAAAATGTTGTGTAAATGTTTTTAAAAGGAAAGGTAATCACGTGACCAGGATTTTCCCCTTCT